>NC_038249.2:4077764-4203916 GCF_000004515.6 Glycine max | reverse complement strand
TCCTACAAGCTTGAGATGAGGAAGTGTTGAAGGGTGAAACTTCCTGCTTTTATTGTTGACCACAGAGTGGTACCTGGAGATATGTCGCGGGGGTCAGGAGACCTTGGGGACGTCAGGTGGGGTGCTATTGCCCAAAACCAAGCTTGACCAATCCCGACCCAACCCGGGCATAGTCGGTCAGTGAGAACCTGTGATGTACCTAAACAGGCGAGCTCCTGGCAGTCAACAGATAAAAGGAACAAAGACCACAAAGCAAGGAGGCTTGTGGTGGCTGGCCAGCTGTGAATTTTGTGTGACATGTGGATTGTGGTCTCTGGTAATCGATTACCAAGGGTGGGTAATCGATTACAAGGCTTAAAAATGAAGACAGGAGGCTAAGATGGTCTCTGGTAATCGATTACCAAGGGGTGTAATCGATTACCAGGCTTGAAAACGAAGTCAGGAAACTAAGGGAGCCTCTGGTAATCGATTACCAGCCTGTGTAATCGATTACACAGAGGGATGGGTCACTGGTAATCGATTACCAGGTATCTGTAATCGATTACACAGTGCATTTTTGCATATTTCATGTCCTGAGGCTGTGTAATTCAAGTTTAGCCTCTGGTAATCGATTACCAAGGCTGTGTAATCGATTACCAGAGATGAAAAGCCTTAACATACCCCTTTTAAATTGCATGTAGTGGTTATGAAACGTATTGTGCGGCGGCATAGTTAGATTCTTGTGAAAGAGTCTACCCCTTTCTTTTCCTTCTTGTAGATCATGATGGCGGCACAACTAATCCGTGATCGAGTGGAGATGGAGTGCCTAGAGGGAGTTTGGGAGACCCTCGAAGGCAACACGAGGTGCCGATTTCGGGGCACCATTCGATTCACGGCTACTTCTTTGGTGCATCCAGATGAACTTGCACGGACGCTTCAGCGCACGGTGGAGTGGATACTACCCACGCCTACACCATATCGTCTAGTGGAGCCCGTCCAAGTGATCGAGGTAACGTCATCCGAGGAAGACCCCGAGGAGGATCTGGAGGAGCTACCTCCTGAGCCTGCTGTGGATGCCCTTGACTCTCTAGAGGGTGATGAGGATCCACTTCTTGAGGTGGATTCTCCCGAGGAAGTCATGTCGGCATCTGAGGCAGACTCTACGGAGGATAGTGGCCCGGGGGAGATGGCGATCAGCGGAGGCTCTTCATCCTAGTGGACAGCTTTTTGGATTAGTTTTATATACTTTTTGAGGGTGGGTGTATCTAGGACTGACTGTTAGGTTTACTCTTTTGTTTTTGTATGGGTAGACCTGATGTATAGGAATTTGATGATTGTATACATGTGGCTGAAGCCACCACTATGGACACATTTGCTTTGGATGACACTGTGTATTTTGTAAAACTCCCATATTTTGGACAGCCTTAAATGATGAATGTATTTATGATCAATCTTGTTACTCGAAATGAAAGCATTTGCAACTTTATTTGTGAAAGAGTTTATCGACCGTATTTTATTCTTTATTTTCACGTGACGACCTAAAGTAATGGCTGGTACATTCTTCCTTTTGAAATAACAAATTAGTTTAGAGATTATGAGTGGTAAGAAAGAAATGACTCCGAATAGAGTTGTGAACTGGCCATTCAGGACTCTATAGTGAGGATTTTCCTTCTAAACCTTGTTTTGGTGAAAAGAGAAAGAAATGAAAAAGAAAAAGAAAAAAAAACAAAATTTACTATGGTTTTTGTTAATTACTATTAAACCAGTCATTATTTTGGGGACGCCACAGCCATTGTCTAATAGCTTTAACGCGTGACACAAGACCGTTATTGTGTAGAGAGAGAATGGAGACCACAAACACTTTTTGCATCATATCCTCAAAGAAGTATAGTTTTCAGTGTTGCCTAGTGCTTAGAGTTGACTTTCATTGTATGAATCGAAAAAAAACGTTAACAACATAAGACAAAAGAAATTAAGAATGTCAAGACAAGACAATTTAAATCTTCCCTTTTGTGCGCTATGTCATGAGTTTCTTATTGAGCTTATGGACATTACTTTCATGTGAATGTTTTCAGTAGTTGAGGATTGAGTAATTGTTGCATTGCTTTTCTACTATGAGCCAAGTGCTAAAGCACTTGTCTTTCTGAGGACTGGACACTACAATAGTATCGTCAAATGATTGATACTTTGCCTATCATCCAGAGCTTTTTAGTTCATGTTTTTTTGCTTGTATCCCACAAAGATATATATGCACCTGTAACTCAAGCATGAAAAGTTAATACATAGAATTTATACTTTGTTAGCATCAAAACCTCATAAATTAAATTGTTTGGTGCGATCCAATGTAACTTGGATGCAGCCAGACTTAACACCTAAACTTTTGTTTGACCAACCAAGGTCCCTAAACTTTTACATATTCCCATTTTTAAGTTTGAACCCATTATTTTTATTTATTTAACCAAATTTCAAAGACCAAAATCCGATTTCTTTCAAAAGTTTAGGGACTAAAAACCTTAATGGAAAAAAGTTAGGGGACCTTAACCAATCAAACTTTTGTTTAGGAATAAAAATCAATTTTCGAAAAAGTTGAGGGACCTTGACCAGTCAAACTTTTGTTTAAAGACTAAAAATCAAATTTCAAAAAAGGTTTAGGGATTAAAAACTTAGTTAACCAATCCAATCCTTATAAGAGAGAAATAGTTCAGGACCTTCACTAGTCAAAACTTTAACTTATTCACACACTTTAATAAAATTAGTTAATAATATTTTTTTAATAATTTATACTATTTTGTCAAAATTATCCTTAAAATTATTGAGACTAACCATTTCTCTATTTTCACTTAATTACTTCCTAACCTAATTAATTGATATGTACTGATCTTCTTATTCAATCCTTATAAGAGAGATAATACATTTATTTTTTTTACTACATAACATTTATTGTAAAGTAATTTAGGATACTTTGGTCAAAAAATAATTAACGCAAAAGAAAACTTGAAAAAAAATCTTATAAAAGAAAACAAACAAAATTGAAAAAAAAAGTATTGTATTTATGGACAAAAGGAGTATAATTTAATCTCTGAAAAAGTAAAAATTTTGATTTAGTATCTAAATATATAAAAAGTGCAATAATTATATTTTTTTCGTTAAGTTTCATAGGACCAATTTGACATTAAATTATATTGTATGAGGATCAATTTGATATTAAATTATAAAGTTCAAGAACTAATTTGTCATTAAGTTGTAATTATCACAATTTTTGCATATTCAAAAACTAAATAAATTATATTCTTTCAAAGACTAATTACTTAGTGAGGCCTTGCACGTAGGATGAAATACGAGATGAGAAGAGTTTAGTTGGGATTTTACTGGGAGAGTGAAAGAGCATAGTGCATATAGAAAAGTTTACTTGGGATTTTACTGGGAGAGTTTAGTAGGGGAAATATGAAATCCAATATGATCTCATGTAATAAAGAATTTATTAGTATCATGATGACTATCAAAAACAAAAAAAAGGGAGAAAATTTTGCTTAATGTGCAAAACGTTTACAAGAATAAAAGAAAGAACAACTATCTATCACAAAAATAACAAAGGATGACTAACTAAAAGAATAACCAAAGAAAGCACACACTCATGAAGTGCTAAAAGTGACAATTGAGCTTCGCTCATCAGTGGGCTAAGTGCGCATCCACCGCTAAGCGCAACTTCAGCGCGCTTAGCGCCACAGAAGAATCTGGCAGAGCATCAATATCAAGCTCGCGCGCTAAGCGCGAGATCAGTGCGCTAAGTGCAGCAGTTGTCTTCAGCTAGGCTCAGTGCACGACTGGCGCTAAGCTCAAATCCACTTACTCGCGCTAAGTGCAAGGGTGGCACTAAGCGTAACGTCGCAAATTCATAGCCTATTTAAAGCCTGTCTTGTGCAGAATTAGGGTACATAATTTCAATAACACTTTTGCACAGAATTCCAGAGCACACCATAGTGCCTATTTTGGGAATAGAGCTCTGGAGGCAGCAAGAGGAGCACCTTTTGCAAAGATACCTAGGTTTTGTAATTTCATTATTGTTAGGGGTTTTCTGTAATGGCTGACTAAACACCCTTGTTGGGGATTTCTAAAGAACAGAAGAATCTGGCAAAGCATCAATATCTAATTGATTGTGTTTCTTGTGTTCAATGCTTCTTTCAGTGCTTACATTTTGTATGCTCTTGGTCTGATCAACCATTTGTGTGCCTGGTTAGGTGACTTTAGCATTGGGAAATGTAATGTTGCCTTAGAACTTGAATGAAGCAGGATTGAAACTTAGTCTTAAATGAGGGATCTGCGGATTAAGTTTTGGTTTTAAATATGTTGTTACAATAATGTTGTTTGGTTGAAGTCTAGTCCAACAAGAGGGATCTGAGGACCAAGCTTAGGTTAAATTAGTCTAAACTTTCGTAAGCTATTTAAGCTGAGTCTAGTCCAACAAGAGGGATCTGAGGATGAAGCTTAGGTTAAATTAGTCTAAACTTTCGTAAGCTATTTAAGCTGAGTCTAGTCCAACAAGAGGGATCTAAAGATGAAGCTTAGTTTAAGTTAGTCTAAACCTATGAGGGTTGTCTAAATCAAGCCTAGCCCAACAAGAGGGATTTGAGGACGAAGCTTGGATTGATTCAGTCTAACTAGGGATCGAGGTTTAATAATTTAGGCTACAACATAGAACACAAAAGCATGATTGATTAGAGAAACATCTTTATATACATCAGCTAGTTTGTTAGAAAGACCCAACATCTTTACCTACTGTTGTCAATCTTACTTACTTGCATTTTTATTGTTTTTAGCTTAAACTTAGTTTAATTTTGTTCTAAATCATCTATTATCAATGTTTCTTTCAACAATGCATTATTTCTAAATTCAACCCTATCTAAGACTAGTTCCATGAGTTCGATACTCGGATTTATCCATGAGTGCGCTTTCCGACAAATCGAATTTCCCTTGAACATATTTGTATAAAGAAAAAGTGGACCAAAATATAATCGCAAGGGAAATCCAACAAAGTATTTATGGCACCGTTGCCGGGGAACTAGATTCAAGAAGAGTTTAGTTCAGTTTTACCGCATTGCTTTATATTTTTCTCTTTGGTTCATTGATTCTTTTGTTCATATTTTAGTTACTATACATTCATTGTTCTTTTGAACTGGATAATTGTTGTTTTGTTTTCTTGTATGCAAAGAAGATCTATTGCAGGTGATTTGATTCCTATTGATTTGGAGATTAACGCCACTTATAGAAGGCGTAATTTAGAGAGAATCAACTTTTTTTTGCAGGATTTAGAAGCAGTAGCAACTCCAGAAGAAGAACCTCGATCTTCCAAGGCATCTTCTAGTTTTCCTATTGCAGGGCATTCTCATATAGAACCTGTTGAAGACTCAATCATGGCTGAAGAGCCAAGAAGAGTAACCCTGGAGGATTATTCAAGTTCTATTGTGCCATAATTTTTCACCAGTATAGCACAACCAGAAGTTCAAGCTCAAACAATTACATATCCTCCTTCTTTGATACAACTAATTCAAAATAATCTGTTTCATGGTCTACCCAATGAAGACCCTTGTGCTCACTAGGCCACCTATATAGAGATATGCAATACTATTAGGTTGGCGGGTGTGCTTGAGGATGCAATCAGGTTGAGTCTATTCTCCTTTTCCTTAGCTGGAGAAGCTAAGAGATGGCTTCATTCTTTTAAAAGAAATAGTCTGAAGTCATGGGATGAAGTGGTAGAAAAGTTCTTAAAGAAGTACTTCCCTGAATCAAAGACTGCAGAAGGCAAAGCTGCCATCTCTTCCTTCCACCAGTTTTTAGATGAATCGTTGAGTGAGACACTTGAAAGATTCAGAGGTTTATTGTGGAAGACTCCCACTCACGGTTTTTCAGAACCAATACAACTCAACATATTTATAGATGGGTTGAGACCACAATCTAAGCAGCTCTTGGATGCTTCAACTAGGGGTAAGATCAAAATGAAGACCCCCGACGAAGCAATGGACTTAATTGAAAGCATGGCTGCTAGTGACATTGCCATTTTGAGACACCGAGCCCACATTCCTACCAAGAAGAGTTTATTGGAGCTAACCTCACAAGATGCTCTGTTGGCACAAAACAAGTTGTTGTCCAAGCAACTAGAGACATTAACAAAAACACTCAGTAAGTTGCCAACTCAGCTTCATTATGCAAAAACTTCACATTCTTCTATTTTGCAGGTTGCAGGATGTACAATTTGTGGTGGAGCTCATGAATCTGGATGTTGTATCCCCAATGAGATCAAATTGCACATGAAGTCAATTATATGGGGAATCAGCTCAGAGGAAATTTTAATACAAGTGGATTTCCAAGATTTCAGAATAACAGCAGTATCAACAGCAGAGACAATGGCAAAATCACCCTGGTAACCAATTCAATAGAGACCAGGGTGGCTCATCTACAAGGCCACAATAGTAGATGCCAAGTCTCTATGACCGAACCACGAAGCTGGAAGAGACTCTAGCACAATTCATGCAGGTTTCAATGTCTAACCAAAAGAGCACTGAGTCTGCAATTAAGAATCTGGAAGTCCAGGTGGGCCAGCTTGCAAAGTAGTTAGCTAAAAGATCATTAAATAGATTTACAACAAACACAGAGAAAAATCCTAAAGAAGAGTGCAAAGTTGTGATGAGTAGAAGCAAAATGGCAATTCAAGCAGAGGAAAGTAGAGCTGATCAGAAGGTGGAGGGATCTAAACAACAGCTGGCTGATAAACTGGCGCTGGAACCGGTTGATGATTTAGTTGAACTTGAAGAAATTGTTGAGGAAGCAGAGGGTGATGAAGAAGGAAAGACACCAATGAGAGACTATCAAGAGAAAATAAAGAAGAAGGAAGAAGAAGAAAAAGAAAAAAAAGAAGAAATAAAAGAAAAAGTAGAAAAAGAAAAAAAGTTGAAAAATGAAAAACTAAAATAGAAGGTTATTGATAAAGGCAAGAGTGAGGCCAACATAGAAATGAAGAAAGGGGCTACTCCTATTGAATGCAAGGAGGTACCTTATCTGTTGGTACCCTCTCGAAAAGATAAAGAGCGACATTTGGCTAGATTTCTTGATATCTTCAAGAAACTGGAAATTACTTTGCCATTTGGAGAAGCACTTCAGCAGATGCCCCTCTATGCCAAATTTTTGAAGGATATGCTAACCAAGAAGAACCGGTACATCTATAGTGACAAAATTGTTGTGGAAGGTAACTATAGTGCTGTTATTCAACACATTCTTCCACCCAAACACAAAGATCCTGGAGTTTTCACGATACCGTGTTCTATTGGTGAGGTTGCTGTAGGCAAAGCTCTCATAGACTTTGGAGCCAGTATCAATTTAATGCCTCTTTCCATGTGCCGATGACTTGGAGAGATATAGATAATGCCCACACACATGACCTTCCAATTAGCTGACCGCTCCATCACAAGGCCATATGGAGTCATTGAAGATGTTTTGGTGAAGGTGAAACACCTTATATTTCCAGCTGATTTCGTTGTCATAGATATAGAAGAGGATGCTGGCATTCCTCTCATTCTTGGTCGCCCATTCATGTCTACTACAAGTTGCATTGTGGACATGGGAAAAAAGATACTGCAAATGGGTATAGAAGATCAGAAGATCAGCTTTGATTTGTTCCATGAGGATAAAGATCCACCTAGCCAAAATGGCTGTCTAAAAGTGCATGTGATGGAAGAAAGGAGACCTGGGAAGAAGGTCCTTGAAGTAGGAACTCTGTTTGATCCTGGATAACAGGACGATGTGTCAAGCTAGTGATGTTAAAAGAACGCTTACTGGGAGGCAACCCAGCTTTTCTTTCCCTTTTCTATTTTTCATTCTTATCTCTTTAGGATATCTTACTTGTGATTGTGATTAATTTTAGCTTGTTTAGTAATGAACAAAGGGTTTTAAGCTTGTGTGAAGAGATAGACAAAAAAAGACTTAGAAAATTTTTTCACAATTGTCTATCCGCTAAGCACAGACCTTGCTCTAAGCGCTCAGTCTTCACGCGCTAAGCGCAGAGATCCCTGATTGGTTGGCTGAATAGTTCTGCTAAGCGCACATCATTGCACTAAGCCCTACATCTTCACTGTAATTGAATTTTAACCAGTGGGCTTAGCGTGGATGATGCGCTAAGTGCCACTTCTTCTCTGGAAAAATTTCATTGTTGCAGCGTGATCGAGGCCGTACCCGAATCAAATAAACATTAGAATGTAGTAACTAGGAAGTGATCCTAGGTCATTTCCCAACGAGCAATGACTAACCAAATGTTCATAATATGCTTCATAATAACAGTAACAATTGGGGGGGGGGGGTTGTTTGTTTTGTGAGTTAAAGAGCAAGCGAACTGGAATACGAAATTAATAGTATTGAAAACGTGTTGTTTCCTCTAATTCAGAAGCCATTCTCTTGTCCTAGGTTATGAAGAATTCGTCCCTAACAGTTAACCACTTAATCCAACCCTATTTTAATTTACTAAGCGAAAATCAACTCAAGGCTGTCAATATGTGATTAAGCAACACATACACCAATTAACCCCTTGTTCATTAAGCACAAATGCAATTTAAGCACAGAGGCAATTAATCAAACACGAAGCGTGCACAGATTAACAAAACGCACGTGGGTTAATTGGTGAATGGAAAACCGATAGGAGAGCAACATTAAAAACAGAACCTCAAAGAGAGTTACGCTTCATCCTCAGAGGGAAACAACACTAGGAATTTAGCCTTCCATAAGCTCAACAAAAGCAGAAACGTAAATGAAGCTAAAGGCATAAAACATAAATGAAAGCAGAAGAAGGAACAAAAAACAAAATTGCAATTGAAAGCAGAAAAATGGAAAAATGCCTTAACATGAACAGTAATCCAAAGCTAAAAATGTAAAACCCTAAAACCCTATGCTCTGAATAATGGAATAACAGAATAGCCCCTTACACGAATCCCAAGGCTGCTATTTATAAGGGTCACTCAAAGTCACTGGGCTCTATTACATTATTCTGGCCCAAAACGAAATAAACACTGAACAACATAAAATAAAATGGCAATCTCCTAATTAGAAATTAACTAAGGTAAGCGTTGCTTTATTTGCCCTCTTTAAGTCCATGACCAAAATCCGGATTAAGCTCAATGCTTCATTAATTCCTGAAATTGGATTAAAAACATCAAATTAGCTGAATAAGCCCAAATAATAAAACTGCCTAATTAATTTGACAATTAAGACTAATCAGTAATTAAAATGGTGCAAAAAGGTTTAAGAAATAGGAGAAAATAATGGCACATCACAGTGCTAAGCACGCTATCCTGTGCTAAGCCTCAGATCCATTCTGTAACTTATGTTTTTAAGCTGGGCTTAGTGGGCCAGGAAGCGCTAAGCACCAATCTCTTATGGATTTTGAATTCTTAGAAGTGCGCTTAGTGCGCCTGTTGCACTAAGCCTGAACTACTCTCTGTAAGTTGAAGCTTGATGGTATGCTAAGCCTTACATCTCAGGCTAAGCACATATTGCAGAAAATTTTGTGTTGTAGAAAGCGCTAAGCCCTAGATGCTCACTGGACTTTACAACTTCAAGTTGGGCTTAGCGCAAGGCTAGGCTAAGCGCTTGGGTTTTAAACTCAAACGTCACGTAGGCACGCTAAGCGCGACATACGAATTTCAGTTTTAAAAAAACCAAAGGTTGAGGCACTTGGGTGTTACCCCAAATACCTTCAGCTTCTGCCTTTGTGAACCTTGAGAAAGTGTGTATTTCTGCAACGTGTGTGCTGCTTGTCTGCATCTTCATTGCTTCATTTCAAGAACAATCCAAGTAAGTGACTACATTGTTTCTTTGTATTTTTATTCTTCAAACTTTAGGATAGATGACTTCTTGTTTTCTTAGTTGTATGCTATTAGGGTAAGGTTATTAGTTTTAGGGTTAGTCAATGTAGGATTTTAGGTAGCTTAGAAGCTCATTAGGGGCAATGTGGCTGAAAGGGGTGAAGACCCTTGTGGTTATGTATGGAAATTGCGATGAACGTGCTGAGTGCGCCTGTTACGCTTAACCTATTCATCGCAACTGTTAAAATTTTGGATTCCCAGATGAATGCGCTAAGCGGACCATGTCGCGCTAAGCGCGTTCATCCCTGCTGGCGAATATAAGTGATGAGCCCGCTAAGCGTGTCTGTGCGCTAAGTGGGACTAGTGTTCAGACATTAAGATTTTGAGAATTTTTGTTTAGCGCTAAACCTGACTTGTCAGGCTAAGCGCCCCTTTGCTTCTGTAAGTTTTTCTTTGAATAAGGCTAAGTGTGTCTGTGCGCTAAGCCCTTATTTTTTGTTGAGCTAAGCGCCCTGCTACGCTAAGCTTAACTCCCTCACTATCTTTTAAGTTTTTGTGGTTAGGCTAAGTGCACCCTGTGCGCTAAGCCTGAGTGTTATTCTATTAAGGTTGAGCTAAGCGCGCCCTGCTGTGCTAAGCTCAGACTCTCTTCTATTTAAAAAATTGTAGACTTGGGCTAAGCTTAATCTGTAGAAAAAATATTTTTTGTGTCTTCAGGCTAAGCGCCAATCTGCTGCGCTTAGCGCCTGAGTAAAATTTCATAAGGCGCGCTAAGCTCAGCCTGCTGTGCTAAGCGCCCAGTCAAAATTTCAGTTTTATTTTTATGTTTTTGTGAAAATAACCTGTGCTAATCTCTTGTGTTTTGTCTTATATTTTATAGATGGCATCTAAGAAAAGGAAGGCACCTTTTACACCTACCTAGGCCAGATATGATAGATCCAGGTTCACTTCTCAAGAAGCCTGGAAGAGATATACAGACATTGTGGTGCCTAGAAAACTATTACCAGAGAGGAATGTAGTAGTTTATTACACTGAGTTTGACAAGTTCAAGGAGGAACTCAACAAAATACATTGGGATGAGAAGTTGACTGATTTTGATGACAACAACATAGATATTGCTATTGTGAAGGAATTTTACGCCAACCTCTATGACCCCGAGGATAAATCACCTAAGCAGGTGAGGGTGAGAGGTCACTTAGGGAAATTTGATGAAGATACTCTGAACACATTTCTGAAGACCCCTGTAATTTTGGAGGATGGGGAGAATTTGTGTACTTATTCCAGGTTTGCATTCCTGAGGCTTGATCCTGAGGAGTTGGCTGCTAAGCTCTGTATCCCAGGGAGGGGATTCGAGCTAAATGCTGATGGGTAGTCTTCGAAGATATTGAGGAAGAACATGACCACCTTAGCTCAGACATGGAGTGTTCTTTCCTTCTCTAACCTGATTCCTACATCCCACACATCTAATGTCACCTTAGACAAAGCCAAATTGATTTATGGCATCATGATGAAGATGGATATGAATGTGGGGCACCTCATGTCCCACCAGATCTCTCTTACTGCATAGCATGATACATCCAGACTTGGATTCCCTGCCTTGATCACAGCTTTATGCAAGGCCAGAGGATTCTAATCAGATTTTATATCCCTGGAGAGCTCGAGCCCTGCCATTAACTAGGCATATATTAAGAAGAACTGTTGGAATCTCGATGATACAACGGTGTCATTTGGAGGGCCAAGGAAGGCCAGGGGTAACAAATCAGAGGTCCCCACTACTTCAGCAGCACCAGAGACACCAGCTCATTCTTCTTCCACAGCTCTAGTACCTCCCATTCAGACTCTAGCTATTCCTCCAACATCTATACAAATACCACTTCCAGCTCCCTTATCTACAGGACCTTCATATTTTTTATTTACACCACAGATGTTGCACTCCATGCTCTAGAGCCTACACAAGGGGCAATCCATCATCATGCAGAGCCTTCAGGGCTTGGGCTTGCCATCCATTATGAGCATGGATGAGTTCGACGCGAAGGTGGCCTGACCAGGAGCCCAGCCTTCTCCTTCTGGAAAGGGTGGGGCCTCCGAAGCCCAGGAGCCTGAACTAGAGCAGCCAACAGTAGCAGCAGAGGGGGAGGATGAGCTCACCCCTCCTGAGCCTTTTTATTTTGATGCAAATCCACACATGGCTCAGGAGGAGAGGACTTCCACAGATAAGAAACCTGAGCCATCTCCAGCACCCATACCTGATGATGCCATACCATCTACACCAGCATCTGAGCTAGAGCAGTCTATCCCTCAGGATTCACCAACTGCTTAGGTGTTGGATCTTAATGAGCATGCACAGGAGCAACCACAGGAGCAGGACATTTAAATTTGTGCATTTTGAAAATTTTAGTTTATTTTCAGTTATTTTATGAATTATGTTCAGTCATTTAAATTTCAATTTTTATGTTTTAGTTCTTTAAATTTTAGTCATTTAAATTTCAGCACTTTGAGTTGATTGCTTGTATAAAAGCTTGTTTGAACAGTGAACTGGTTGAATTTGATATGCAGTGGATTACTTTGTATGAAATGAGTGTTTGAGAATTATTTGAATGAGCAATTGTATGATTTGAATGGATTGGAATGATTAGATAATTGTTTTGATCAAGCTTGCAGCCATTAGAAGATAATGAGCATGTAATTGGAAGTATGACTGAAAATGTTAGTCAATTTGTCAGATTGATTGTGAAGGAATGCATTAACTGTATCCCAGTGAGAGTGTGATCCTTAAATTTTGAGAGAAATGACTATCATTTAGTACTGATTTTTGCGTGAATCTCTAAAGTATGGATTGAATGCATGAAATTGAGGATGATGAAGGCCATGTTTGATTATGATAGCCACTTAGCCAAAAAACTGACCACATGCTTGAATGATTTATCCCTTGCACCCAGTTTGAGCTGAATGAATTATTGATTGATTGAACCCTGAGCCTATATAGTGTTATCTCCTGCTACCTTGTCTTAAGTTGTAGGAGAGCATCATCCACAGAAGCTTGGTTCAAAGCAAATTTGTCCTAACTTTTGAGGAGTAATCATCAAGGTAAATTTGTTTCAAATTTGGGGGAGGCACTGAATAAGAATTGAAATGGTCAAAGTAAATAGCATACACACACTATTGTTGTATATACACATAATGTCTCTATATATATTGTGTTAAAAAAAACCATGAAATTTATAAGTGTGTATGTTACAAAATAATGAAATGAAGTTAAGCACCTAAATAAAGGGCAAGTATGGGGAGTGAATGAATGAAAAAGTGAAGGTTTATCTATGGATGAATGCTCTCCTAGAACCTAAGCTTTTGAATCCTAGAAAAACCGTGATTTGTTGGCAGCCTAACCCCATTACAAGCCTAGAAAGTCCTTCGGATTCATTTTGTGTGTTCATTGTTGTATGACATGAGATGAAATGCAAAGGTTAGGTCTTGTGTTAGTTGTTTATGTTGGAATGAGCCAAAACACTTGAGCTTGAGTGAAACAATGACTATGAGGTTGTAGTTGATGATCCTTCCTTGATTTCTGCCATCCTTACTAGCTTATTTTAGTTGTGACTCTAATGTGTATGTTCCTATCTTTGAAAAGCTGCATGTTTGTGAAAATCAATTGATTGAAGCAGTCCATGATATTCAGTTCATATGGTTGAATTTATTTGTGAAGCAAACACCATTTTGAGTGATCACTATAGTTTGTCACTTGAGGACAAGTGAACTGTTCTTTCTTTGCTTGAGGACAAGCAAAACTATAAATTTGGGGGAGTTTGTTAGTCGTCTTATACGAATAACTTTTATATAGAAAACATTTTCCAAAACTTGTATAGTTCCCCCAATTTATGGTTATTTTGTAGTGATTTTGTAAATAAATCTTGTTTTATTGTTAAAGTTGTCTCTAGAATATGTCCATTGGATTTAATTATGAAATATGTGCAATTTCAGGTGAAAAAGAGGCTAAGTCATGAAGTGCTAAAAGTGACAGTTAAGCTTAGCTCATCAGTGGGCTAAGCGCGCATCCACCGCTAAGCGCAGCTTCAGTGCGCTTAGCGCGACAGAAGAATCCAACAGAGCATCAATATCAAGGTCGCGCGCTAAGCGCGAGATCAGTGAGCTAAGCGCAACAGTTGTATTCAGCCAGGCTCAGCACACGACTGGCGCTAAGCTTAAATCTACTTACTCGCGCTAAGCGCGAGGGTGGCACTAAGCGTAACGTCGTGAATCCAAAGCCTATTTAAAGCCTATCTTGTGCAGAATTAGGGTACAAAATTTCAATAACACTTTTGCACAGAATTCCAGAGCACACCATAGTGCCTATTTCGGGAATAGAGCTCTGGAGGTAGCAAGAGGAGCAGCTTTTGTAGAGATACCTAAGTTTTGTAATTTCATTATTGTTAGGGGTTTTTCTGTAATGGTTGGCTAAACACCCTTGTTGGGGATTTCTAAAGAACAACTGATGTAATTACTTTAATATCTAATTGATTGTGTTTCTTGTGTTCAATGCTTCTTTTCATGTTTAAATTTTGTATGCTCTTGGTCTGATCAACAATATGTGTGCCTGGTTAGGTGACTTTAGCATTGGGAAATGTACTGTTGCCTTAGAACTTGAATGAAGTAGGATTGAAACTTACTCTTAAATGAGGGATTTGCGGATTAAGTTTTGGTTTTAATTATGTTGTTACAATAATGCTGTTTGGTCTAAATCTAGTCCAACAAGATGGATCTAAGGACGAAGCTTAGGTTAAATTAGCCTAAACTTTCGTAAGCTATTTAAGCTGAGTCTAGTTCAACAAGAAAGATTTGAGGATGAAGCTTAGTTTAAGTTAGTCTAAACCTATGAGGGCTATCTAAATCATGCCTAGTCCAACAAGAGGGATCTGAGGACGAAGCTTGGATTGATTCAGTCTAACTAGGGATCGAGGTTTAATAATTTAGGCTACAACATAGAATACAAAAGCATGATTGATTAGAGAAACATCTTTATATACATCAGCTGGTTTGTTAGAAAGACCCAACTTCTTTACCTACTGTTGTCAATCATACTTACTTGCATTTTTACTATTTTTAGCCTAGACTTAGTTTAATTCTATTATGAATCATCTATTATCAATGTTTCTTTCAACAATGCCTTATTTCTAAATTTAACCCTGTCTAAGACTAGTTCCCTAAGTTCGATACTCAGATTCATCCATTTTAATTTTAAATATTTGACGATCCGGTGCGCTTTCCGGCAAGCAAGGACAAACGAAAAATGCATTTTTTTTATAAAAGACACCTCAGAATAGATTTTTCATTAAATTCTCTGCATGAACATGTGTAAGTCACATCTTCATGATCTATTTTTTTAGTGGACCTGCTATAGGAATAATAAAACCACCCACCCTTCCCTGCTATCAACTTGGAAGTTGTCCCAATAGTACAAAAATTAGTGCCCTGATGAACATTGAAACAAAACACAAGATTCTTAAAACATGAACAACTAAGAAAACAAACTCATCAGCATGATAATATAAAAGCCAACAAAATAACATGGCACATAATGAGTTCAAGATTTACATCAAACAGTAACAAACATAAGTAGAATCACGAATGTTTGAAATACCGAGAAGCTTCACCTTGTACTAAAATCAATCAAGCTTTGAAAAGTAAAAACCCTGAGAGTATTGCCCTATATTGACGAACTGACTGACATTTGATGGTTCACCCAAACATACAGAACTCAACCAACACACAAATTAATAAAACAACTTAAAGGTGAAATGAGATTTAATCCCAAATAAGACCATACCTCTCTTTGTAGATGGAAAAATTAGGAACTTCATAATTGATGAGAAACTTTGCTCCATATAGTGAGTTAGAGATGGTTAATCCATGAACAACTGTAATATACCAAAGATTACAAAGGTGGGAATAACACAAGAAGTTAAAAATAAATAAAACAAAAAAGGATTCCAACTGTGGCATAATGAAAACCTAAAACCCAGTCTCAAAATTGACATACCAAATCCCCAGAAATTATACCTCAATATAGGGAATGAAAACATAAAAAATTAATAAGAATCAGTAGACACCATCAGACAGTAGAGATAAGACCCAAAACCTAAACCCTAAACATGTAACTTCCAACTCAGGAATCTCGAGACCAAACTTTCAAAAAAATCAAAGTCCAATACCCAACCTCAAAACCTAGAAATGAGTTTCAAGTTACATCATAGACAAACAGAGCAAACATCAAACCAACTTGGAGCTGACAACACACAAAACAAAAAAAAACTAATGCCCAATACTCAACCATCAAATAGGAACAAACCAAAAACCACCATGAAAGCATACCTTGTGGCGGTTTAACCCTAGCCTGAGTTAATATAATAACAATGGGACTTAAATTTAGATTTTCCTTCAACCACAACATGAATTGGTGGCATGTTCACTCCATAAAGTGCATCCAACAATTTGGCCACTAAATGAAAAAAAGAAAACGTGAATCATAAAGAATTAATTACATGACAAAAATCCACAAAAAGCAAGTGTCAAACACAGAGAATTAGTCAGATGACAAAATTTGAAGCACACATACTACCTTAGATCTTTAAGATTAAAAACTACTCTTGTAGGATTCCTATTAGGAAGCTGAAATTTGACCTCCTCTACAACACCAATTACATCTACAGTAAAGAGATGTATTGGTACACTACGAAACATGCCAAATTTAACAACAAAAAACTAACTTGAAAAGGAGCGAAACCAATTCACCAATCAACATAGTAGCCTCATAATTGAAGAGGAATTTCAGCAAGATCCACTTTCCTCATAGTTGTACCACAAGTGAAATAAAACTTGAATGGATGTGCACAAACTCTGTATTGGTCATCATTTGGAACAACCCTAAAGTTGTACATATAATATGTTTTTCCTTCCTTAACTTCAACTTCCCAACATTCCAAATCCTCTTTCTTAACAATGGCATGGATTCTATCCCTCTGGCACAACAATAAAATAGAGCATAAACTCTATCACATTAGGAAACAAAGCAAAAGCTAAATCACAAAATACCCTTCCATCCATCAAGACCATTTCAAGGTGCCTATACTTTTCCCCCGCCTAGACAAACCACAGGTCCACAATCCGAACTGCAAGCTTGAATGTATCTTTGCTATCATCAATAGCTCTAATCATATCAAAACTCCGAGACATCTCCTACAACTAAACTTTAATGAACAATATGATCACAAAATGCCACTTCAAACACAACAACAATAACATACCTTCTTCATTCAATGAGTCACTTCAAACACAACAATACTAGCATACCTTCTTTATTCAACATGTCATATGGATCATGAAAAAACAACAAATTCATTTAACAATCATGTCACACTAAACATTACAGAACAACAAAAGCCAACCTAAAATCCTAGAAAGTAAACCTAAAACCCAGTCTGTGAATTGACTAACCAAATCATCAGAAATTACTCGCCAATCTAGGGAATCAAAACATAAAAAATTAATCTAAATTAGTAGGCACCATTGGACCCTAAAAATAACACCCAAAACCTAAAACCTAAACATGTAACTTCCAACTTTGGAATCGAGAGACCAAACTCCCAAACAATCAGAGCCTAGTACCCAACCTCAAAACCCATAAATGAATTTCCAACTACATCATAGACAAATAGAGCACAATGTAAAACCAACTTGGACCGACCAACAAACAAAACACAAAAACGCTCAACATCAAAGAACAAATGAAAACCAACATTAGAAACCCTAACCCACCCCATTAGCGAAATCAAAGGCCAACACCCAACATCAAAGAAAAACAAAATATAAACCAACTTCAGCAACCCTAACACACCACACCAGCGAAATAAAAGCCCAACACATAACATCAAATAAGAACAAGCGAAAAGAACGAAAGGAAAAAAAATAAAATAAACCTAAATGCACCTTCATCGATAGTTTCACCTTCCTCGTCGGAACAAAATAAAAGCCAATGTCAGCAACCCTAACACACAACACCGGCAAAATAAAAGCCCAAAAAATAACATCAAACAGGAAAAACAAAAAGAACGAAAGGAAAAAACAAAATAAACCTCAACGCACTTTTGTCGTCAGCTTCACCTTCCTCATCGGAACAAAATAAAAACCAATGTCAACAACCCTAACACCCTACACCGGCAAAATCAAACCCCAACACATAACATCAAACAAGAACACCCGAAAAGAATGAAAGCAAAAAAACTAAATAAACCTCAATGCACCTTCATTGTCGGTTTCACCTTCTTCATTATTTCGTTTGAAGAACAACAATAGAGCAACTACAAAGAATTTAAAGCCAAGCTTAACACCCTAATGCTTAAGCTTTGTCATTTTTAACCCAGGCAAATGGAAAGGATGACGAAAAGAAAGGCAGAAAGAGTAGTATTTAGAGTTTGATTGCAAAGAGGAAGAAGAGAAAGCAATATTTTTTACACAATGCACAAACAAAAGAAACAAAACAAACGTGGGGAGAGGAGCAAACCACATGTCAGTGTTGGAGACAAACGCAAAGCCACGTGTCAATGTTGGAGGCAGGGGCAATTTGGACATTTTGATAAGCCATTCCATTATTAAATAAATAGTAGATAGATCACAAATACATATATCAAGCAATAATTACAGCAAGTCACACTTAGAGAAAAATAAGATAATTATCACAAACAAATGCACAATATTGAAACCCTAAGCCCTAGAAAATAAGGCAAATTCAATTCTCACTAAAATTTAGCTAAACATTTTATACCCAAAAACTTTTTACATACACATGAAGAAAATTTCTCAGCTTTCTAACAAGGTATCCTAATTCATTAGCAAAAATCTACAAAACAAAAAATCCATAAGGCAACAACACATAGAGGTTTCCAATTTTGACATTGTTAAAAGATTTGTAATGTTCTCCTTCTTCCCAAAACCAATTTGAATGCTACATTTTACAGTTTGAAGTTAATAGAAATATGTTTCCACAAGGTAAGAAAATGTGCCAAAATTCATTCTCAACAATTCCCAGCAAATTTTTGTTTCAAGCCCTTTTCCCATACTTCAAAAATAGTCCTTCTAGCAACCACTCTTTTTTGCTTTGCCCTTTAAAATTTTAAGGTAACCTCTATAATTTTTCTAATAGACATGGTTAAAAAGAATTTATTAGCTAATTTAAGAAACTATAAACAACATTTCGAACACTATAAAGACTCAAAATCAAAGAAAACCACACACTGCCAAACCCAATTTGCACAATAGGGCAGCCACCTTGTATGTCACAAATGGACCTTAATTTGACCTCATCTCACAAGGGCTCTAATAGAGAATTCATTGCAAAATTTATCTAGTTTAATTCAAGACCAATTTAATAAAAAACCAATGGGTATATTTTGATAAAATTTCAAAACACTAAGACTGGTCCACAGAAATCAAATTTCGAGTCAGTCTCACCATCATTGCGATTCAAATTTTTGAATTCAAAGCTTGTGCGAATTTTTTTTTTAAATGGGAAAAGTCTCCTTTGTATTTGGAGCTCTCCCAAAGAAAAAACAAAGCAAAAAGGAGGAAAAAAAATGCTTGCAAATAATTTTCAAGATAGATTTCTCACATAACAAAGTTTCTCCAAAAAATCCCTTTTTTCCTCAAAATCATTTTTTTGGGGAAAACAATTAAAATGGAGGATCATTTCAGCCATGGTTAATGTAAAGGAAAATATCACAAGAAGGGGGATTGATTTGTTATTTTTTACTAAATTTAAAACCTTTTTCGAATACAACAAAGTTATCGTCTAATGAAGTAAAATATAAGAAACCATATATAAGATTTTTGCAAGACAAATTAGACGATACTTTCAAATCTTTGTAAAACAAACAAAGTTTTTCAAAAGAAAATATCAAATTTAAATCCTAGGTCAATTCAAATAACAAAAGAGAAAACAAAAGGAATAAGGCACATGAAATTTATACTAGTTCGTCTCAACCACCAAGACTATGTCTAGTTCTTAGCAAACCACCGAGTTCCACTAACTTCAACAAGTTACAAGTATTTATCATTGCCACTTCTAACTCCTTAACTCAAGCTCTACACCAAGTTTGTTACAACCAATATTCTTTATCCTACAAACCATCACTGGCTCTAACCTAAATCAAAAGATTTGTTGGTTTGATTGCACAATGATTAACACTCTATTGTCTTACAGATGGATAAACAATTTTAACACAGTCTTTTCTCTCAAGATAAAAAAGTGTTTTGAGAGCTTTTCTAAACTTTAAAATAATTTATACAAATATCTTTTTACATAAAGAATTTGAATAATGAGTGCTTCAATTCATACTTAATGTCTTCAAAGCTTTTGGTATTTATAGACCTCCGCCAATCAAGTATTTGTTATCTCTAAATGAAAATATTTCCTTTCTTAAGCTTATGTCTAAAGAATGTGGTCATTGGAGCATTAAATGCGCGTACTGAGAAAAAGCTCTTCGTTTCTAGTGTATTGAACACTACAATAGGAAAACACTTCCTTTTGCGTCAAAGTAGGTATGTGCAGTAGAGCGCCCCTTTTGATGGCGATTAAGGAATTTTAGAGCTTGACTTCATTTATTTTTCATGGTTTTAGACAAATCCAAGGAGAATGTCTTTGCAAAATAGATCTTTGACACAATATTAAATGATGTCTTAAATGTCATCTTTAATATCGTATCAGATCATAATTCAATCTTGCTATTGTCTGAAACATCAGACGCAAACTTCACGAAACATGTTCTAATAGCACATAAGACAACTTTTAAACTTTATATTTGTTTACATCTAATTAAAATAATTAAGGGTCCTGATTTATCTTAAGACATAAATGTATCAGTTATCTTTCTATGGCTCATGGCTAGACCAACAACAATGGAGGAAGAGATTGATTTTGTTTCTCTTAGGGTGTGTGTGAGGTGAATGAATGAGAGAGGAGATAATGGAGTGGTGTGCAAGTCACAAAGTGTGAGTGAAGTGTGATTATGAGGGAGGGTGGTGTGTGGCTGTGTAGGTGTGCTAGGGAAGGTGTGAGTGGAACTCCACATGTTCACCTGTAAGAATGTGGGACGACATGTGGTCGGAGAGGTGTCAACAACCATGGGTGTAATTGCACAGTGTAATTTTACATTGTGTAATTATATTGTGATGCAATCAAATTCTATAAAACTTTAATCACAAAAATAAAATCTATACTAGTTGATAAATTATGATTTCATCTACAAAAATTCATTTACAACTAAAATTTCTCGAGTACTAAATTATCAGAAAAACTTAGAACTTAAGTAATTTAATCAACTATCAAACAAAACAATTTCATTACACATAAAAACCATACATTTAAAATAAATTTACACAAAATTAATTGTACAAGAAAAACTCATAGACAACTACTCAAAAAGCATTAAATATCTGTATAATTAAGTTGTAATCTTCAGGGTGTCACAGTGTCTGCTGAAATGACAAAAATCGGCAATTGACTGCATATAAGGTCTGTTGAATTAACAAAAATTGACTGATTGGAAAAATTAAAAATCAGCCAAATTAATTCATATTTAATTTAAATATAAGATAATATTCTCCATGATTTTCTGATATTTAAATGGGTTATGGCAGTGAAAACTAATTAATGATAATGCACACTTAAAAATAGAAAGAGGTTTCTAGTTAGTTTAAAATTTAAAGTGTAGATCAATTGATTTTTGGAAGAGGATAATGTGCCTAGAATATAGGAGCAATCACCAAAAGGTGGATCGGTTATAATCTGCTACTGCTAGCAGATTATTAGTAACTGCCAATCGATTATCTACAACTGCTAGTCGATTTCAGCATCTAGAATCAGCTAATTGAAGAAAAACCATGTTCTAGGAAGTTATTAAGTTGGGGGAAATGTGGTCTAGTGGTAGATATGAGTTTGTAGCCTATAGATAGGCCCTATACTTCAAGTTTAACACACAATCAATCCAATACACAAGCATATTTTTTCTTTTATTTGTTTTATCTATTTACTTTACAGTATTAATTAAAAGCTTTCCTTTACAACCTTTCTTTTATCGCTTTCATTTACTGCTTTCCTTTATAACCTTTCAACCTTTACCTTTCACGCAAAATCCTATCTTCTCCCTTCTTTTTCATTCACCTACACCAAACACTTTCTGGAGTAGCTTGGGAAGTCATTATTAAGAAAAAGACTTCCATTCTCAGTATCAATTACTTGGCATTATTTTGAAATTATGTTGAAGCAGTTGGCTGATACAAATGGTTGATTTCCATGCAACAACAATTGCCATGCCTAGCGGGACTAGATAGGTTAAGATGTCAGAAATTGGATTCTCCTAGCATATGAACTTCAGATTTGGAAGATGTTGGATCAAATGGTCTCAGAATAATTAAGAAGGGGGGGTTGAATTAATTATTCCTAAACCTTTACTAATTAAAACATTACTCTTCTAAGGCTTTTACTATGTTGTTAAGTGAATAAAGAGTAGAAGAGAAACTTAACCAAAAGTAAAAGCGGAAATTAAATGCACAGCGAAAATTAAAAGAGTAGGGAAGAAGGAGACAAACACACAAAAGTTTTTAGACTGGTTCGGCAACAACCCGTGCCTACATCCAGTCCCCAAGCGACCTGCGATCCTTGAGATTTCTTTTCAAACCTTGTAAAAATCCTTTTACAAGCAAAGATCCACAAGGGATGTACCCTCCCTTGTTCTCTTTGAACAACCTAGTGGATGTACCCTCCACTAGAACTTATCCACAAGAGATGTACCCTCTCTTGTTCTCAGTCAAACCCAAGTAGATGTACCCTCTACTTGTACCCCAAAGGATGTACCCTCCAATGTGTTAAGACAAAGTTCTCAGGGGGTTAAACCTTTGAAACTTTGTGAATGGGGTTACAAAAGAATTCTCAGGTGGTTAGTCCTTTGAAATCTTTTGTATATGGGAAAGGGAAGAATCAAAAGAATTCTCAGACTGTGTCATTCTGAATTCTTTGACAAGGGAGAAGGGAGACACAAAAGAATTCAGGCGGTTAGTCCTTTGTTCTTTTGGAAAAGGGAGAAGAGAGACACAAAAAGAATTCAGGCGGTTAGTCCTTGGCGAATTCTTTTTGGCAAAGGGAGAAGGGAATGAAAAATATGAAAAGCACAAGTTTTGTTTTCAAGGTTTGGAAAACCAGAAAACTTTAGAAAGCTTTTGGCAAAGGAAGAAGAAGAAGAAGTTCAAAGAGATTCAGAAATGGATTGGCAAAAGTTTGTTGTCTAAAAATGAATGAATTGGAAAAGATAGATGTGTAGAATGATTGATAGATTGAATGAAATGCAAAACAAAGCCTTGCTTTTATAGACTCTTCATGTCTGGTCAAGAGAACCATTAGAAGAGTTATAACTTTTAGAAAAACTTAAAACCAATTTGAAAAAGTCAAAAACCATTTGAAGAGTTATATCTTTTGATTTGTTTAGAAACTATTACTAGTAATCGATTACCAAATCAGTGTAATCGATTACACAAAGCTTTTTTGTGAAAGAATGTGACTCTTCACATTTGAATTTGAATTTCAACGTTCAAGCACACTGGTAATCGATTACAACTTTTTGAAATCAATTGGAACGTTGTAAATTCAGTTAAAAACTTTTTCAAAAACATTTTGCTACTGGTAATTGATTACAACAATCTGGTAATCGATTACCAGAGAGTAAAAACTCTTTGGTAAACAAGTTTTGAGAAAAATCCATGTGCTACTCAGTTTTTGAAAAAACTTTTTCATACTTATCTTGATTAATTCTTCTCTTGATTCTTGAATCTTGAGTCTTGATTCTTGGAAGCTTGAACCTTGAATCTTGATTCTTGAAATCAAATTTCCTCTTGAACCTTGAAGTGTTCTTGATTCAATCTTGAACATCTTGAACTCATTCTTTGATTCTTGAGATCATCATCTTTGTTATCATGAATTGTTCTTGATCTTTGAGCTTTTTGTCATCACCTTTGTTATCATCAAAACTTCTTTGAATCAATCTTGATTCATCATGAACCTTGCTTCTACAAAAGAAATTTAGAAAGCATGGAATCTAGTAAGAAGAAAAATGATTCTTGTAAGGCGACCGAGACAATTACCTTTGACATGCTTACTTCCATGATAGTTTCTTCTATTGCCCAACCCGTAATGAACATGCCTACCTAAATCAGTGCGCCTTTTATTATGGCTAATGCACAACCAATAGACAAACCTCTTGTCATGAAAAATTCTTTAGTAATACAATAGATCAACATGGCTATAGACAATCACATATATCAGTTATCAAAACAATTGGCGGATATCATTAAGCCTATGGTTCATAGTGAATTTCAGCAAAATTTGAGAATAAGCATGGGAATTTTAGAGAAAATTATGTTACTTTAGCAGTACATGGTATATAGACCAACTAAACCAAGACCATCTGATTCGGCATGAGCTATACAAGTATCATCATACAGTCATGTAGAATCTTTACCACAGGTTTAATCGAGTGGATGTTCGACAAGATTGGTACAACATGTTTAGTTGAATTTTGTTTAGGCAAAATCTGTTTCGCTATATCAGTCGATTTCAGGTCAACCAAATTTGGAAAAGCTAGATTAGCTGAATTTGGTTCATCTAGTTCAGTCAAATTTAGGTCCACCAAATTTGTTTCAACTTGACCTTCTAAAGTCAGTTTAGTCGAATTCAGTATTGGTAGTAAAAAAGACAATGTGACTAACCAAACCAAGAGGGGTGTGAATTGGTTTAAAATCAAATCGTCAAAAAACATATTTTTAAAAATTTTGTTGCCCAAAGAATCGTATCACAACTTTCTTATAAAACAATATTAAATCAATCACTCGATCATAGTACCCTTTTGTTCACTCTCTATTTCTAGAGAAGTTAATGTAGTTATGTAATTCAACCTGAATTATATTTTCACTAGGCAATGTGAGTTTTATAAGCAATCACAAAAAATTTCAAATTCTACCTAGAAAATGAAACTTAGGCACCCAACCCTAGGGTCCTTTGTGAATCTAAGCCTAAGAGAAACCTACTTTTAGCTTTAAACTAGAAACACCTATTCTAGCATGTAGTAAAACTCTTGCACATGCAGTAACAATGTGTAAAAACCATATGAAATAGAGTCAAGGAGATATACAACCTTTAGATTCAAATGCAAGAACAAAAGACTTGATTGAATGGATCTCTCTTGATCTCAAATGTGTTTACAACTCATTTTGCTTTTGAAAGCTCCAAGAAACGAAAACTAAAGTTTCTGAGTTATAAAAGTTCATTCAAAAAGCTTATTTTTCATATGCTTTTTTTAAACTGAGAACACAAGGTGGGTACATATAGAGAAAATAGTTATAACTACTTGTAATCGATAAAATTGACAATGTAATTGATTATATAAAGAAAGTAAAGGATTAGATTTTTCATTTAATTGATTAAAGTGCTCTTCCTGAAATTTGGAAAATACTCAAGTACAATGTAATTGATTTCAATATTGATTTAATCAATTAAAGTGTTATTGATCACTTTTGGAAACACTTTCAAGAATGACGTAATCGATTACTATATCCTCGTAATCGATTAAACCAGAGACCCAAGAAAATAGTAATGGTCTAAAAAATAACTGTATAATCGATTACGAATATATGGTAATCGATTAAACCAGAGTTATAAATTCTCTACAAGTTTTTCAAAGACTTATGTAATCGATTACACACAATGATATTTGATTAAACTAGAGAGATATATTGTACAAAAGATGTTTCTTATCTTAGAAACTATCTTCCTACTTCTATATGATGATGCATGATGTACACATAGATAGACAAAGAATAAGAAGCAACAAGCAATACAAATGTCACTCGACAAGGAGTTGGGCATGTAAAAGTCAAAACTCTTCTAAGTCTTGATCTTCATGTTGCTCCCCCTAATCTAATAGGTATAACCCTTTTGGATGGTCTAGTTGAATGAGGTTTAGATAGGACCAACACCACTTCTGTCAAGTTATGCTTAAGATAGGCAAGTTTTGTAGGTCCAACCAAATTTCACTCAATATGCACCACATAACCCATTCTTAGCCCAACCAAGTACATTTTCCACTACTTACCTAAGGGTGTAACGCTCTAAAATTTCAATAACTGAAAATAGATGTTTGATGTAGTGTTGGAGATTGATTTCAGGTTGGATGAAGAAGGACTTACTGAAGACTTGTGTCGCAACATACCCTTTTGCGGGCGAGCGAGGCGAGGCTCACGGGTGCGCTTTCCAAAGGAGGAAAATGCGCAGAGTCGCCACCAACGTTTATTTGTGGAAAACGTTGGAAAAACCGAAGGAAACTGGTCATAAAGAATATTCCAAGTTCGGGAGTTGTATTTACGTTTGAGGAAGGTATTAGCACCTCTCACGTTTGTCTCAAAGGACAATAGCCTTATTTTTAGAATTGTGTGAAATTGTGTTACCTTAACTGTTTTTTCTTTTTTATTTTTGAGGTCGACAAAAGCGGGGCTCTTGCTCCTACGTACCCTCCATCGAAGAGGAAATCATACCTACGTAGTTCTTTTTTAAGGGTGAATCAAGCGATTCTCTTTACTTGGAAGGTGAACATTTTAAGGCGTTGGACCTTAAAAATGATCCATTTACTTGGTAAGAAAAACTGAGATATTGAACTTTCAAATCCTTTTTAGTGATTTTTTGCGGACGAGATTGACTTTGCGAGTTGATTTTAGCCTTAGTTTCACTTTATTTATTAGTCAATTCAATTAAGAAAGAGAAATCCCAAAGAGAAGCGTCCGATTGATTTTTTTCGCTTTATTTTACTAAAAGATATTTTTTGATTATTATATTATTATTTTACCCCTTTTTGATTTCCAATGTGGTTACAGCACGACCGAACGATCGAATTTCATTTTAACAGAAGTTAACGGATATTACAAATAAAATGATCGGTGGAAATTTATTTTATTTCTTGATTAGGCGAGAAAATGACTTAAGAAAATGACTGAAGCACGTCAAAACGGGGTACGGAAAGTAAATGAAACGAGAATAAAAGTACATGAAACAAATGGGGACCACCACGGGTACATAGAATGAATTGAAAAGTTCGATTTGGGGTACTTACCGGTTGAAGACCGAAGAACAATGAAGAACGAACGATGAATGACGAAGAACAGTTGAAAATCTTCACGAAATCACCCACGGAAACGTTACAGAAACGTTACGGAAGCGTCTCGGCTTGAATTTTCTTCACGGAAAAAATTTTTCTCAGCAATTTCAAGTGAATACGAAGTGCCGAGAAGGCTGAACCCTTTCCTTCTTCACTCCTCCCCCTATTTATAGCAAAATAGGGGAGGAGCTTGCCACCCAGCTCGCCCAGGCGAGCTAGGTTGCTTCCTCCAGAAGCAACCGCCTTCTGGAGGAAGAATCTGGAAGGCCCAAGTGGGCCTGGTTACTGTTTGCATCATTTTTTAACTAAATACATCCCCTCCTTTGCTTTTTTGGTGATTCTTTTTCCGTAACGTTACGAAACTTTACGAATTTCGTAACGATACTTGTTTTCTTTTCATAAGGTTACGAAACCTTACGGATCATATAATTACTCATTTTTTAGCTTTCAAAGAGTTACGGAAACTCACGGATTGCGTAACAATACTTCCTTTTGATTTCCGGCACGTTACGAAATTTCATGGATTGCGTAACAACGCTTCCTTTCGATTTCCGGCACGTCTCGGGACTTCACAAATTGTGCAACAAAGAGTGCCAAGTACCTCGAAGCGGTCAATCAAAGGTTGCATGCCATCAAGCAATAGTCCTCGAACGAAATTAGGGTATGACAACTTGAAATCATGAAACAACATGAGGGATCAATTCTCTCAACTCAAAGCTGAACTAGCAATCAATCCAGCAAATACAGGAACCACCTCATTAGTAGCCGATCCAGGTACTTCCTCTGATGTTTCAGATTCCATGGCCACTAATGATATTGCTTCTATTACCAATCCCTAATTATCATAGACCTTCTTTCAATTCTTGTTTTGGTAGCTATAGTGGTTGGCTTGTAGCCACTTTTGAACAAATTATCTTTTATGTTTTGGTCCATATGTATGTATAATAATTTTTTAAGTACTTTCCATTAATATTTGTGTTTAATTCTTTGCCATCTATTTCCATTATCCGATATGAACCATTTTCTAATACTTTGCTTACTATGTTAACAAAGCTTCGTTATATTGATCGGCATCTAAAAGGCATTGTTTTGCAACCCTCAATGACTTAATATTTATTTGTAATTGCAAAATGACATCATGTCCATATGTCAGTTGAAATGGTGTAAAACCAATAGATTTACATCTTGTATTTTGGCATGCCCAGATAACATTTGATAATGCTTCATGCCACTTTTGAGGTTTTTCTTCCACATTTTTCTTAATCATGTTGATCAAGATTTTGTTAGTTACTTCAGTTTGGCCATTGGTTTGTCCATAATAGGGTGTTGAATGAATCAACTTAATTCAAAATTGTTGCAAAAATGCCACCATTTTTTTCTCCTGTAAACATAGTTCCTTGATATGTGGTAATCATTTGGGAATAACAAATTGGCATATTATCTGATATCGACATCATCTTGAGTAGCATTCACCATAGGTTTTGCTTCAACCCGTTTAGTAAAATAATTTGTCACTACTAAAATGAATGAATGCCTCTTAGAGGAGGGTGAATCTTTCCAATAATATCCATAGCCCATCCTCTAAATGGCCACAATTTAATTATCGATTGCAACTCATCCACTGTTACTCATTATATATTACATTACTTTTAGCATTATTCACACCCTTTAGCATACCAAAAACAATCTTTAGTAATTGTTGGCCAATAATAACCATATTGGTTGACAGTCCACTTCATGTTGTTACTAGATCGATGCGCTCCACATATCCCTTCATGGACTTCTCCCATAACCTTCAAAGCTTAAGCCTTATTAATGCATTTGAGAAGAACCCCATTAATAGATCTTCGAAATAAAGCATCATAAATCATTACATATTTCAATGCTTTTTGCTTTATCTTCTTATCTATGTTTTTGGAAGGTCTTTTATATACCGAATTAATTTGTCCTGCCAAGGATCTAATTTATCAGCATCCAACAACAAAAAATCGACTAAAGGATATTCTTCTAATTGAGTACCTTCACCAAATGGTGTATACCCTAAAGCACCATGGGCTAACTCATTGGCTTCTTCATTTTGATATCTTGATACACAAGTAACCACGTCAACAAACCATTGTAAGAAATTGTTTTCCAATTGAAACCTTTTAACCAATTCCCTATGTTAGTATTCATACTTTCTTTTCAACTACCTAATCACCAATTGAGAATCCCCAAAATATGTACATATTGAGCTCCCATGGTAATCAACACTCTAAGCCTCAAAATCAATGTATCATATTTGGCTTGATTATTAGTTGAATTAAGGTCTAGTTGATTAAAAAATAATATACTTTCCTTTCAGGATCTGTAACTTTAATTCCTACTCCAACACCTTTTCTTGTCTTGGACTCGTCAAACATTAACACCAAAGGCCGTAAATCTATCTAGTTATTCATTTCAGCAAAAAACATCCTTAATCTTGACACATGGATGTTTAGCCAGAAAATCAGCTAACGCTTAATATAGGTCAATTCAATAAATGTTTAACTATATCTATCTTGGATACCCCTAATACATCCCTTGGCAATAAATAATCTTTAAGTTTAGTACAAGCATGATACAAAGATAAACATAACTTTTGTATTGGAGTATAACTAGTCTTAACAAATGACTTAGGTAATATATTGCCCTTTCAATGTCATTATTGGCATCTTGAGCTAAAAGGAAACTAATAGATTCTTCAATTGCTAATATGTATAACTTCAAAGGCTTTCAAGGCTCAGGTGACATCAGTACTAGTGGTTTTGCCAATACTTGCTTAATCTACTCAAAAGCCTTTTGATGCTCTGTCTCCCATTTGAACGTATCAACATCTTTTAGCTTCAACAAAAGTGAAAAGGCTTTCAACTTTCTTGTCGAATTGGCGATGAAACTTCACATGAAATTGATCTTACCAATTATACTATAAAGCTCCTTCTTATTCTGAGGTGGCCTTGTTCCAACACTACTTTGGCTTTATTTTTGTCTACCTCAATTCAACTTTGATGGCCAAAGAAACCCATCATTGATACACTAAATTAAATGGTTCAATTTAGTCCCCAAGTTTTTAAAAACTCCATTTTGGTCCCTAATTTTTAAAAATGTCTGAATTTTGTCCTTTCCGTCCATTTGAAATGATGGTATTAAGATTTCAAATTCCAGCGGTTTTTAACCACCACGAAATTTATTATTATTTAAAAAAAATAAATCATGAAAAGATCCTTGAGTGTTGTTTGGCTGGGTTAAGGTGGTGGTGATGGAGTTGGCATGGTAGGTGATGCGTGGGGTTGGTGCGTCGATGCTAGGGGCTTGGGTGGCGGTGCAACGACAATATGTTGGGAGCCTAAGTGGTGGTGTGTGCCTAGGTCATGTTTTCCACATTCTCCATATGGTGGGTCTTGGTTGGTGGTGTGGCCGCGCGTTGGGGGGTTTGGGTGGTGGCACAATGGCGCGATGGTGGGTCTAGGTGGTCACATGTCGGCACAATGGTGGTGGCACATGCCCTTATTGAGTTTTCCGCATTCTCTATTTCGGGTCTATGTTGAAGGTCATTTTTCCATGGTGCGATTCGTCGAACTAGGTGAATGGCAACTCATGATGGTTGTGGTGGTGGTGTCGTCAGAGAGGAGGGGGAATATTATGACAAGGTGGAAACAAATATGGGAACGGAGATAGGGGAAGAAGAGAAAGAAGGAAAAGAAAAGAAAAAAAAATAGTGACGATTTCTAGTTGTGACTATTTGCAAATGAAGTGTCAAAATTATTATGCTAATGTCGTCAATGTCAATTTGATAGAAAAATCAAATTGAGACATTTTTAAGAATTTGGGGACCAAGTTGGAGTTTTTAAAAACCATTTAAAATAATTTGGGGACAAAATTGATAATTAAAACAATATTAATATAAAATAGTTATACTCTTTTAAGAAGTATATAACTGCTACATTTTTTCGGGTTAACTAAGTTTTTAGTTCCTAAACTTTTTTAAATTTGGTTTTTAGTCCTTAAACAAAAGTTTGACTAGTCAAGGTCCTTCAGTTTTTTCAAAATTCAATTTTTAGTTTTTAAAAAAAAGTTTGTATGGTCAAGGTCCCTCAATTTTTTTTTCTTTAAGGTTTTTAGTCCCTAATGAAAATAGATGATGGAACTTAATAAACCAAGAAGGAGGGGTGAATTGGATTTCAAAAGAAAATGTACTTTAAAAAAAAGTTACATGAAAAAAAACTTTTGTATAAATCGTATCACAAACACATATATGAATCGAATGTAATCAATCCTTCCTTAAACATGATCCTTTATTAACATCCTTTCTTTAACAAATATAAAACTTGAACCTTTACAAAAAATTTGATTAATACTTGAATGAGAGAAAAGGATTAGAACAAGAGAAGAAAGACACAATCTTTTTATACTAGTTCACTTTCTATTTCTAGAGAAGCTAATCCAATTATCTAATCCACAACTGGAATTAGATTTTCACTATGCATCAAGAATCGATACAAGCAATCACAATCAATCTACAATTCCCACCCCGAAAAAAGATACTAAGGCACCCAACACTAGGGTCCTTTGTGAATATAAACCAATACAAATGCCACTCAAGGGAGTTGGGCATGTAAAAGCCAAAACTTCTTCAAGCTTTTCCTTGAGCTTCTAGCTTTAGCCTTTTGGTTTTTCACCATGTTGCTCATGTTGCTCCCACTATCTCTAACAGTCTCCCCCTTTTTGGCTTTGATGATGCCAAGTTGAAATATGACATTGAGTGCATTTGGAATGTCTTGAGATTGTATTGGAGACTTGATCCTTAGTCGTATCCTGAAAAATTCTTAACACTTAAGAAGAGATTAATTCATCATCATCATCAATTCATCATCAAATATACCAATACTAATGCAATCAATATGCAATATGTATATTGTTTTTCCTCCTTTTAGCATTAACAAGGCCTAAAAGTGTGATAATATACAAGACATAACAAACAAGTAAAAAGAGAAATAAAACCATATTTCATTAAAACATAGAGCATTACATAACCATTAATCAAAAGACAAACAAACTTAACTAACATCTTAAGACATAGGTAGAACATGACATGATAAACAAAACATCAAACAACAAAAACAAGCACACAAAAAAACTACGCCTCATCCTCATGTGGGTTCAGAAGGTTACTAAGGAATAGCCTAGTTTCTATGTTCTCAAACCTAGTTGTAATGTTTTCTAAGGAGCTGTGAACTTTGACTTAGTGCTCTTGATGGAGATGAAGAATAAGATCCAACTTCTGAATCATGAGAGACTCAAAAGGGATCCATTGTCAAGCAGGCTCTTGTTGAGCTTCTTCTTCCATCTGATTGATGTTTTTTGTTACTGGTGGCTCTCTGGCCATAGCCCATTCATGATCAACATATGTCATGCCAAGCTTCTTCTGATGTCTTTTGGTTATTTCATTAGAGGCTTTGGTGAAGTCTACTATCTCATTAGAAGCACCGATATTGAAGTAATCAATGAATCTAGATGCTAAGACAACATATGGAAATTCATAATCCACTAGTTGATGACTCTTTAACATAATATCTTCAATCAGAAGTACCCAATTCATTTGAATACCTGATTTCAGCCCATATACGATCTGTAAGTCATTGTCAGTAACTTGAGCATGATTGTTGGACCTTGTTGCTAGAATGTAGGTAATGAGATACACTAGCATTCTATCTTTAGCTATCAGACCACCAACTCCTAGGCGATTTCTTAGAATCCTTGCTGAGTCAAGTAGCATACCTTTGTAAGTTTGCATCTTATTGTAGCCATCTGCAGATTCCTCAAATTTGTGAACTCCACCCATATCTATTCCTTCAACTGCTTTCCACACTATAACATCAATGACTATCTCTACACCACTGATAGTAGAGTACAAATTCTTTTCCATGTTAGCATGAGCACATGTATAGAACACTTTTACCAATTATAGGTAAAAGGATCTGAAATTCTGATACTGGGGACAGATGTCGTACCGGATGTCACGACATCACGCTTCAGAACATGCAGATTATATTTGACTGTATGAACAGATTAAACAAGTAAATAACACAAGAGAATTGTTAACCCAGTTCGGTGCAACGTCACCTACATCTGGGGGCTACCAAGCCAGGGAGGAAATCCACTAAAATAGTGTTAGTTCGAAGATCTAACAGCCACTGTTTACAACCTTCTCACCTAACCACTACCCGTGCAACCTCTACCTAAGAGCCACTCTTAGATATGAGAACCCCTCTCACTCCCTCTCAATCACTCTCCCGTGTTTACAATTAAATCAAATACACACCAGAGATTGCTCTCTGAACAAAAGAGATCAACTCTACACACTCAGGTCCAACACTTGATGTTAGGGTAACATCAAGGTGGCTCACAAAACACTCAAGTCCCAAAACTCACTAAATAACTCTTCAATCCCATACTTGGTACTCAAACCCGTGCAGCCTTCATGTTTAAATAGCAGTGTGCGTATCTGGGCTGCAACAACTTGTGCTGGATGAGATCTATCATTTTCCTGAAAAATCTGCACTTAAAGATCTAACAGATAAAGCTTGATCTTTTAGTTTTTATCTTTAATCTTTAATCCCTGAACGAACTATTCAAGTTTGTAATTCGAACTTTAATTATCTTTTAATTCGTTCCTAAAGATAGATCGCCAAATCTGTTGCTAACTGCACATTAATCTGTTAAAGATATAACAAATTTATGTGTCCAGTATTTTCGAGCAAGATGTCCTGGACATCGTATCCGACATCGTGGATCCTGCAGCTTCAATTCTTCATTTGACATTTTGTCTTGCCTTGTGCATTGTGCAGCCCGATCTGATTCCTTGACATAGCGTTGGACATCATGTGCAGCAACTCCAGCTTTCCTTCAATGTCTAAGTGCTTATGTTTTAACAAAATTTTAGCCAATCTTTTAAAGCTCAGTAAAGCTAAGCACTAACAGGATCCCTTCATCTACATGAATCTTGGCAGACCTTGTGCTTCGAGCAAGTTGGGAAAATTGAATCCCTATTGATAAAACCATTCCAAGTCCAGAAACTTGGGTATTCTCACATTCCAAAAACTTGATCTTGAAGTCAGTCTTGTTATTTTCATTAGTGAACCACGTATCCAACCTATTGAGAATGCTTGAGAGCACTCTCCTTGCTTTCTTTTTGAGGATTTGGTGGGGTTGCTGGCCATTTCAAAAGATAAAGGAGGTTCAAAGGTAGAAGAAGGGTTAGGGTTTACAAATGGTAACTTTGAGATAGTGAAGGTGTGATTGAAGTGGAGGTTTGGGATGGCTTTTATAGAGTGAAAATGACATTCTGGTTGGCTATGGTAGGTGAAAAAGTAAATGCTAGAGTAATGGAGGTTTTGATGTGGTGAAGACGAAGAAATGTAACAGATTACCTGCAACAGACACACAAGTAATCGATTAAACTGACCCTCGTTTTCACTTAAAACCAAACGTTGTTATAACTAATTGATTAAAATGCAAGCGTAATCAATTAAATACACCAAAAAGAATTTCCCCTAAGGCCATTGTAATCAATTAAAATGTTGTGTAATCAATTAAAGTAGAACAAAATCCACATCAAATACAAACATACAAACATGTAATCGATTAAAATAGAAACTTTTAAACAGAAACACGAAAACCATAATCGATTAACACACGGGGTAATCAATTAAAACAATAAGTTTTCAAACCAGAAAACACATATCAAGCAATGGTAATCAATTAAATCATGACATAATCGATTAAAACAAAAAGTTTTGTAAACTTACCAAACAAATATCATACAATAATCGATTAAAAAGAAGAGTGATCGATTAAAAATAGAGAGAATACACGAAATAATTGAGAAAAACATGTGACCTTCAATCAAACTAATGAGTATGCACATGAATCAATGTACTAAGACATAAACTAAACAAAACCAATGATATGAGTAGCACTGTGAATCACATACTCTGCAAACAAAAAGTTATTCTATGCAAGATGCATCCAATATGCCTAGTTCATTTCTAATGAAAAATAACTTATCTCTAGCAAGCAGTTCAATGAAAATGTCTGCTAGTTGATGGTCACTATCAATGAACTCAATGCAACAGTCACTTTTTAACACATGATCTCTAAGAAAATGATGCCTTATTTCTATGTGCTTAGTCCTATAATGCATGACAGGGTTTTTTGTTAGATTGATAGCACTTGTGTTGTCATATTTCAGAGGAATGTGATCAACGTTTATTCCAAAGTCTTCTAGTTGTTGCTTCATCTAGAGACTTTGAGCACAACAACTTCCTACAGCTATATATTTTGCTTCGGAAGTTGAAAGTGTGACACAAGCTTGTTTCTTGCAATTCCAAGACACTGAAGAGCTTACTAATAGGTCGCATGTCCCACTTGTACTTTTCCTATCTAATTTGCATCTTGTAAAATCAGAATCTAAAAAACCTGCTAAGTTTAAGGAGGTACCTTTGGGATACCACAAACCTACATTGGTTGTGCCCTTAAGATACTTAATGATCCTTTTAACAACAGTTAAGTGAGATTCCTTAGGATTGAATTGGTATCTTGCACATAAGCAAATGCTTAGCATGATATCCGGTCTACTTGCAATTAGGTAGAGAAGTGATCCAATCATACATCTATATCTTGATTCATCCACTAATTTACCTTTCTCATCTAAGTCCAGGTAGGTTGATGTAGACATAGGAGTAGATGTTTCTTTGCATTTTTCCATACTGAATTTCTTTATCAGTTCTATGCAGTATTTGGTTAAAATTTTAGGGACTAAAACCTTTAATGGAAAAAAAAGTTAAGAGACTTTGACCAATCAAACTTTTGTTTAGGGACTAAAAATCGAATTTTGAAAAATTTTAGGGAGTAAGAACTTAGGCCTCATTCAAGGTGGTTGTTAGTTTTTAGTTTTCCATTTTAAAATGTATTTTCAAAACAAAACACGTTCAACAAAAATTGGACCGAGTTGGTTTTTTACACAATTTTGATAAACAAAAAAATAGTCTATACTTTTTAGTTTATATTTTTACTTTACCATAATAGAGACTCTTTCACGATCTTCCTCATCCATCTCCCCTCTCCCTCCATGAAAATTTGTTCTCTCCCTCTGTTGATGTGTCCCTCCATCGCGTCACCGCTCTCCTTCTCCCTCTAGTGCATCGATCTACCTCTATCTTTGTTGCGTCACTGTTCTCCCTCCATTGTGTTGTCGTTCTCCCTTTGTTGCATTGTCGCTCTCCCTTTCCATCTTGTACTCTCTCAAGTTTGAACCTCATTTTCTCTCTCTCTCTCTCTCCCTCATTTGAATACCTTCTTCCATTCTTCATGGCCTACAATAGTGGTATTTTGATTTTGAAACTTAATAATACACTAGCAAACTTCCTTTGGTTACTAGTATAACTATAACTAAAACTATTAATCATTATTTCTATTCTTCATTCAATTATCAAAAGAAAAATCCAATCAATGTGTCATTATATATGCTCGTGTCAAAGTTGCTATAAAGGATGTTAATGATGAAATCTTGTTTGTATCTTTATATAGTGTTTTAGTAGAGATTACTTGTTAATTCAAAATTGTTGAGATTGGATGTTAATGATGAAATCATGCATTCATTGTTTCTTTTTGTTTCTAAGATTATTTGTATGCGAGTACAAACTGAATGGATTCTATAGTTTCATTGATTCCTAGTTAGCCGATTTAGTATTTTGTGCATAGTGTTGTCCTATGTTTAGTATTTTTGTTATGTGTTTTGGTCTGTTCATGTTCATGTTAAAGTTGTTGTTTTAAGTCAAATTTATCTCAACATGGTAAGTGAAAATGATGTGGTTGAGATCTCTGCAACCAAAAAAGATATATGACCACAAAATATTGAATCCCATTTCATAACTTTATTAGAAGAAGAAGTTAAGAAGGGTAATAGATAGACTACTACTCTTACAAGGTTGGTATGGCAACACATCAAGGAAGAGATGAAAAAATGGTAAGGAATACACAAAATATCAGCTTAAGAACAAGTTTAATCAGCTAAGAGGAAAGTAGAAAGATTTCACTAATTTGATTAAAATGGAGATTGGATTAGGGTACAATTCAACAAATGGAAAAATTATTTCTACAAATGATGAATGGAAGAAGCTACGTGAAGTGTGTTTTTAATTTGATTATATGTCTTTATGGTGTATTATTAATGGTTATCATTTTACAATATACTAACAATTGAAATTTTAATCTTGTAGAAATATAAATCAACAAAGTAGTTTAAGAAAAAAAGGTTGTCTTCATTATGATAAATTGTGTATTATTTTTAGGGACCCAACTACCTTTGGTGCAAATCAACATCCTTATACAAAAAGTGCTTCAATGAGAGATGGTGATGACAATGAAGGAGATGATGTTGATCAAGAGGAACCTAGATCTCAACCAAAAATTAGTTCTCACATGAAGAAAAGAAAATCAAGAGAAAACTTTCAAATGACATTTGCTAATGCTTTGATAGTTATGAGTGAAACTTCTAAAAGAAAAGTTGATACTTTGAAAAAGATTAGCATAAGCTAGGTTATAGGGTCATCCTCTAATGCTATAGCGGGGGAAGTAGTTGGACCAAACAATGAGGATTATAACAAATTGATTACTTGTTTAAACATCCTTGAAAAACTTGAAGGAATAAGTGATACTCCTTTTACAAAGGTAGTCAAGGCATTGAAAGATGACTCGACCCTGGTTGGCGAGATGCGTTTTTGGCAATAGCAAATGAGCGGAAGAAAGATCTTGTCCTTAATCTTTGAATATGTTTTATGCTTATGTTTGGATTAAAACATGTGTATGCTTGGATCTTTGAATTTTTATATTTATGTTTTCATTAAGACTTGTGATTTCTATTTTTTGTTCTACAAACCTATGTTATGGATTGTTGTATTTATGAATGCTATTTAGTTGTCCTAAATTTTAGTGTGAAGTTGAAATATTTATATTTGTTTGTATGTTATTGTTAATTTGCAATTCAGTTGTCATGGAAGGTACTATTAGAAGCTTAGCAGATGATTCAGATGAAGAGCTTGAAAATATTATGCAGATTTATATCATGTTTGAATATACTAATTTGTTGAAGCAAAAACCTCAACCACAAAGGACTTCAAAATTGAGGGACATGAATGGGTGGTTGAAACATTAAATGGTCATCAAGAAATTGTTATAAAAAATTTCTAACGATGCCATCCCAACATACTAAGCTATACGAGTTGTTAAAAGAAAGGAAAAAAAGTTAAAGACACTAGGTTTTTAACTGTTCAAGAGCAAGTTGCAATGTTTTTGGTCATTATTTGCCAAACAACGACTACTAGATTTGCAACAGATCATTTTCAATACTCGATATACACTATTCATAGGCATTTTAAGAGTGTTCTAAAAGCCATTTGCCATCTTTCAAAGGAGTTGATTGTTCTTGTTTCTTTTGATGAAGTTGCTCCAGAAATACAATTCAATCCAATATATAATAGTTTTTTTCAAGGTAGTCATTTATTTAGAATCATAATGATTATTGTTTTATATTTTATATCTTACCTTTTTTTTTCTATCTTGTTAAAGGATTGTGTAGGAGTTATTGATGGTACGCATATTTCAACATGCATTCCAGAAGATTAGCAAATTCCATACCGTGGAAGAAAACTTGAACCAGCTATGAATGTGTTGTGTTATTGTGCATTTCACATGAATTTTACATTTGTAATGGTTGGTTGGGAGGGTACAACAAATGACTCAAGAGTCTTTTTAGAAACCATTCTGAACTCATATGATCATTTTTCCATTCCTTTTGAAGGTAAATGCTATCTACTGGAGTTACATGTTGTGTTCTTCATAATTTTATTAAAATGGAAATGTAAGATGATCCTCTGTTTACACAATACGTGAAAGAACATGTTGCAGAAGTTAAAGAATTAGATGGGAACAAACAACAACATAGGTAACCGTTAGTGACTACAACAAATACCTATCGGATGACAAATTTTTTAGATTGATTGACTCAATAATTATGAGATGTAGCTAATCTAACATCATAATTGAATTGTACTTAATTGCTATTGTCATCACATTTTGAAAATATAATCCCCATGTATTTTTCTGTTGTACTCGTGTATTTGCTTGATAGAAACTATCTACAAATTGTAGAAACATGTGTTATATATCTCGACATATTATTATTAGTGTTATGTTTGTGTCCTTCTTTTATTAAATTTTTTAAAAAATTGTACATTTTTTTAATTTTTTTATATTCTATGATTTTATAAGGATGTTGCTAGGTGAACCCAACACTATTATTGGTGCACCCAACACTGTTAATGAATGGACAAAAATTTCCTTGGTTTATTTTAAATAAAAAGGCCCACCCACCCAGCCCCACTACGCTTCCGCTTCTTCTTCCTCGTTCTGCTGGTTGGTGTCCGTAGCTTGTCGCTTTTCTTCTTCTTCGTTTCCAGGCCATTTCCACCTGCATTTGCTTGCATCTTCTCCAACGTTGAGGTTAGTTTCCTTTTCTTACCCTTTAATGGCTTTTTTCGTTGATTATTGTTGTAGGGTAGATGACTTAGAGCTTAGGACGTCGAAATCCATGGAATAGTGTTAGGGTTCACACATACAGATGAACTTTATCTATATGTGTTTTTGAATTTCTGTTGTTAATACGGAAGAACTTCTTCCGTAAGTGTAACCTCTTCCATATATGTCATATGGATGAAGTTACACTTATGGAAGAACTTCTTTCGTATGACGCATACGGAAGAACTTCTTCCGTAAACTCATACGGAAGAACTGCATCCGTAAGCTTCAAATTACAACATACGAATGAATTACATCCGTATGATTCTTATGGATGAACTAAATCTGTATGATTCTTACGGATGAACTAAATCCGTATGTTATATTTCTTAGTTATGGATGTACCTCATCCGTATACAACTTACGAATTTTCCAGATCTACTACAACACCCAGTTACCCAGAAAAGCCAAAAAAACACTACAAGAAAATATATCTTTTGTGATGAAAAAAGTTGTGACTAAAAACTTAAAAAATCGTCACTAGGAATATTTAGTGACAATATTTTGATTTGTCACCAGTCGTCACTAATATGCGAGTCACTGTTGTAAGAGTGACGATATATTTGGTTGTCACAAAAATACTATTTTATTGTGAAAACAAATATCGTCACTAATATTTTTATATGATCGTCACCAATGTCCTATAAGAGTTTATAATGACAAAATAATTAATGATAAAATGTTATTATTCGTGTCAATTTTTCGTCACAACTAGTTATTAATTGTAATTAGTATGATTTTTATTACTATTTTAAATAAAATATTGTTTTATTATCACTATTATTTTTTAAATATATCAATATTGCATTGAAAATTATTTTTAAATGCTGAAATAATTATCATTGAAATAAAAGTAAAAAAATCAAATAAATCGAAGTTTACATTAAAATATAACAAAGTCATTACATGTTGAACGATAAACTAAAACAATAGTATCCAAAAATATGTAAATCAAATACATTAATACAATATTTAGATTCTCATAAAAATAATAAAGCCAAGTAGAGAACCTATAATATTAAAGTTTCGACATCACAATAAAAAATAGTATCTTCATAAGTTTCAGTCCCAAAACTAGAGTAGGTAGTATCTTCGTACATTTTAATCTTGCAAATAAGTATAAAAAATAAATCAAATAAAAATAAAAAATATTGGTATTTTGGTTTTAGAAAAATGACCACATAATAAGTCTAAAAGAAAATATTCAATAAAAGAGCTTCATATTACTAACCTGAGCACTTGAGTTAGTAGGTGATTCAGAGGTCGACAACTCTTCCAATATGCATACGATTTGGCGCTTCACTTCATTTTCAAGATTTTGCTTCATTTGTTCTTGGTTAGTGTCAATCAACTCTCATTGGGATTGTACTTCAATATGAAGTTGGGTAATGACATCCTCTTGCTTTTTTGTAATATTTGTCAACTTTTGCACTTCCAGCTCCAAATTATTTGCTCGATTTTGTGCATTTTCAAGTTGATTTTGAATAATTTGTTTGTGTGAAAAATTCTTTGTTATTGGTGCACTACCAACACCTAAAGAATGGTTTGACTTTCTTCCTAATACCATGGCAAAAAGTTCAACAAGTGGTACTGGAGCTTTTGAAATTTCCTCTTGATATATATCACGCACATTCTTCAAAACTTCCTGTATAATGTGGAAAATGTAACATCCCATTTTTCGTAAGCCAATTTAAAAAGAATTTTTATTTTTAAATAAATAGAGTTTTAGAAAAAATGATCAGGTTTTTATAAATAAATAAATAAGAAGAAATAATGATTTGAAGGAGAAAAAAAAACATTTGATTTATTCATTTGATAGGGAATAAAATAGAGTTCTTTTTTATAAAATATTAAAAAAAAATAGAGTAATAATAAGTTGTGTGTACCCTAGGTATAAATAACGATGTTAGGTCAGTTTTCAGAGCCTCTTCTTTTTCTCATTTTCGTTTTTCCCCTTCTTCTCTCAAAACCCTTTCTTTTTCCCGCAGCCCACCAAACCTGTCTCAAAAACATGACAATCCTGGACTCATTCACCGTTGGATCGTTGTGAAATTTGAGCACCACGTTAGCAACCCAATTCCAAGAATTCTCACCGTTGGGAATTTCGATATCATATTTGAGCTGAGAGAAATACCTTTTGCATCGTAGCCTTTTCCTTTCCCGCAAAAACCCAAAACGGTCTCAATAAAACTATGATCCCAATTTCATTAACCGTTGGATTTTTATGAAATTTTGATATGTGGCTCACGGTTTAGTTCCACACAACATCACCGTTGGGATTTGTGAGATAATATTCACGGAGAGAGAGAAAAAGGAATCGCACCAAGACAGTATAAGTGGAGGTTTCGATCCCTTCTCTGTCTCTCGGACGTTTGGGAATTCTATCGGAGTAGTTAGAGGAAAAAACTAGAGGAATCTCAGGGAACCGCTAGAGATGTTGCTATCATTGTCTAAAGACACGTGAGCCCGCTTAGAGGTAAGGGATGAACTATTCACAATTGGGGATTAGTGAGAACATGTGTAGGGATCCTTAGAGATATCAATTGGAATGAGTTTTGGGGTGTTTTTGCAATTTTTATTTTATCCTTATAATTATTACAGTGAATTATATATGTTTGATGAATCAGTTGATGTCCCAATGAGAAATTGCTGTGAAATTGATGTGTTCTTGTGTTGAGTGTGAACCCCTTAGAAAAATTAAGCTCTTTTTATTAACGTAAATTATATTTTAAATAATATTATTCAATGACTTATTTTATACAAATTATTATCTTGTTCTAATTTTTCTACGTCGATGATCAACATGTTATGTGTATATAATTATTGTAATACTAGAATAATAAATTAAAGAAAATTGTAAGGTTAATGCTTAGTGGTAATTTCTTTTGATGTAATATTAAATTAATTGTTATAGAAATTCTTCGATTAAAACAATGTAGTTTAATTTACTATATACATATACATATATATGTTTTGTATCATGCAAATATTATTATTGTGTGATGTGTATGAGTTATAAGGTGTAATAAGTTATTATAATGGTATTATAATATTATTGTGAAGATTGAGTAGTACAAAGTTGAATGTGTCAATTTGCGAGATACATGTAAAAATGAGATGGTTGATGTGATATTATGAGATGTTAAATTGTGGGCATGATATTTGATTGTGAAAAAGTGTATGTGTTTGACACTTGATGTAACAATAATTATATTGTGAGCTATGAATTATACAATAAACCGACCAGTGTTATATTGAGAAAAACGTTGATGCGCAGTGTTTAAGAGAAAGTGTAGGTTTCCTATTTAGGAACCAGTGTTAAATTATAGTGCAATGTGTTAAACGTGTTTGAAACACGAGTGTGAGGTCGTGGGTATTGTATAATTCATGAGCAGTGCTTATAAATGAAATATGTGATGAATTGTGGAATAATATGTTGCCTAGAGATTATAATATTGTTATTGAGATTGAGTAAAAGTGTAAAGTAGAACAGGTGTTGAATTGTGAGATATGTGAAAACATGTGATGGTGGATTGTGACATTATGAGATATGAAATTATGAATGACTTTTGGTTGTGAATAAGTGTGTGATTAACTCTTGATGTGACATTATTTGTGTTGTAAGCTGTGAATTGTACAATAACCTGACCAGTGTCATCTTAAGAAAAATGTAAATGCACAATGTTAAAGAGAAAATGTAGGTTTCCTATTTAGGAATCAATGTTAAATTGTAGTGCAATATGTTGTATGTGTTTAAAACACGAGTGTGAGGTTGTGGGTATTGTATAATTTACGAGCAGTGTCTGTGTGCTAAAATGTTTTTAGGGGTTGGACCTGAATTAGGAGGGAGAGACCCTGACGAACTCTTCGGAGTGTAGGCCTTGGGGGTCACCGGGTTTGAGTGCTCCTTTAAGCCTATGCTGATCCCATATGGTTGGAGCATTCTTGCAAAACATCGTGACCCTGACTGGTCTCCCTATGATCTTACTTAGTGAGAGTGACCTGACAAACCCATTGTGTGGTGTGTCTTGTTATGTACTCCTAAGCGCCCCAGGGTGGTTTTTCACTGACATGGTACCACATTGCATATAGGCTTGAGTCTTAACATAACTGTCTCATGTGCTTGCTAATTGTTTATTATGAAATTGATGTGTTATTATGTCTTGATCAGAGCGTGTGATTCTTGTGTAATGTGATTGATGATTGAAAAGTGTGATTGATGGATGAAAAGTGAACTTTGAATGACAAAGTGGTGGAATTACATGTAAGTAAGATTTATTTGGTTTATATGATATGTATATCTAGTTGTCTTGTTTCTCTATTAGTTAGGAATGTGATAACTCACTCCCTGTGTGTTGTTTGTGTTTGGACCTTGTGATGATCTTGAACTTTGTGTTCGGGGGAGCAGATGACTAGGTGGATTGTTTAAAGGAACCTTGTGCTTAATGACGTCTAGACACAATGCTCTGATAGGATGTGACATTGGGGTATAGGATTTTATATTAATTGTATGAAGTCTTAGACGGTCTTGTTTGAATAGAGATGACTTTATTATTTATTTGGACAAGTTTGAATATGATGTAGAAGAAAATGAATGTGAGCCTTTTATCCCTTTGAAAGATATGGCTTCGTGCATTTCAAAGGGGTAGAAGATGTAGCTTTATTAAAGAGAAAGCTTGATAACAATATCTATATACAGGGGATGAAGTTGTTTGTCAACCAGCCTAAATTTCACAGGGGAGGTGGCAGGGCAGCTAAGCCATCTACAGACCTTCTTAACAGACCAAAAATCAGCCTCAGGGTGCCAGCTGGATCAGAACAGAAGTCACACCAAGTCCCAACGTCTACAAGACTGAAATCATTTGTGGAGGTCGTGAAACAGAGTAACGATGAAACGAATGGCAGCCTTCACTCAATTCCTGGGAAGGGGTTAAGAGTAGACAACGATGAACCCATAAGCATTCAGACGTCGCTGGAGAAACTCAAATGGCTTGACAATGTGTGGGTCGGGGGTTTAAAGAATAAGGGTATGTTTGATAGGGTAGACATGGAGGTTCAGGGGGCGTTTGGATTGGAGTTGAAAACTGCGTATTGGGGAGACGACAAGATTATAATCTACGACATGGATGGTGATACAGCTAATCAGCTCATCCATGACGAACAACAACACGGAGGGACCCCTTTTTATTCTTTTCAGAGGTGGACGCCGGCGATGGAGCCTTCCCACCGTCTGACGTGGGTATGCATTTGGGGAGTGCCATTAACGGCATGGGACGCGGAGAATTTTGCACGCTTTGTATCGGCTTATGGTGACTTGGTTGAACTTGACGCCATGACGGAGGAAAGGTCACGGGTGGACATAGCGAGGGTCCTAATCCACACAGAGCACAAACCGGTCATAGACGGCACCGTAGCGATCGTCGTAGATGGAACCCACTTCCTCTTGAAGCTAAGAGAGGAGTTTGGGTGTCAAAGGGGGAATCGTTCGTGGATGGAGAGGTTGGAACGGCTACTGCCCTCACCATTCTCTACGGAAGTGGCGGGGTCAGACGACAAAGGTCACATGCACGGAGTGCGAAACTTCACCTCCGGTAGCCCTCTCAGTCTCCCGAGCACCTGGACATCGCCGTGCACGGAAGAGCGCCGGGGGAGATGGCGGTCACCGGAATCGCCCCTACGGGGCGATTAGAATGTCAATCTCAAGGGTGCATACGTGTCACATCAAGCCTGTCAAGGGTCGCTGCCAGCCCTTGAGGGACTGACACCTGGAATCGGGGGCCAGCACGGAGGTAACGGCTCTCAGCCTAATGGCCTTGCATGAAAATGGTAGGACAGAACCTACCTCTCCTCGCCCTAGTCAGCAGCAGCAACTACTTAGGGAAGAAGACGTTGGAGATAAAGCCAAAGGTGCTTCAGACCACGTGTGGGCAAAAGGAGGTGATCCCCTGGATAATAACCTCGAGGCTTTACTTGGAGTCAAACTTGGGTCAAATGAAGGGGACTCTGCAATGTGCATGGGAAATAAATCTTCTCATATTTTGGGCCTAGGAGGTATTGGCCCAAATACTACCAGAAGCAAAACAACCTCACCTCTCAAGGTCTATGTTAGAAAAAAGGCAGTTACTCCAGCAATTCACATGGGCCGTGCAATTAATAGCCCTGATCAACACGGGATTCAGGCTGATTCTCGAAAGCTGGACATAGATGAAAATGGGAGGCACACTCAATCTCCAGCAGCACAGGGAACGAGTCTTGAGAAGCCTCGCTTGGCTCATAGCCCTATATCCAGTAATAGCTTCAAAAAAGGCCTCTGTGAAAATGAGGAGGCACTTCAAAGGGACATTATTAGAGACCTGGGACTCTCCTTTGCTGAGATAAACACCTGCAAAGACCACATTATGGCTGATGGAACTCACAGTAGCATCATCTCTACACCAACAGGAGTGATGGGTAAAAAACCTATTGAACCATGAATATATTGTCATTCAACTCTAGAGGATTGGGAAGTGGGGTCAAAAGATCGGCCATTAGGAAACTGACCTTGGCTCATAAGGTTGATATTCTTTGTATTCAAGAAACCAAAAAGGAGTTCATTGATAAAAAACTCTGCCAATATTTATGGGGGGATGTTAATGCATCATGGGAGTTTCTCCCCTCCATTAATGCAGCTGGGGGACTTCTTTGTATTTGGAACAATGATACTTTTGTGGTGGACAGAAGGATAGTAGGCAGAGGTTTTATATTGCTGGAAGGTACTTGGACTAAAGATAATAAGAAGGTGTATATCACTAATGTGCACGCCCCCTGTGACATACAAGGAAGAAGAGATCAGTGGAAAGAGCTTAAAAACCTCAAAGCTATTTATCAGGATGGCCCATGGTGTCTTTTGGGTGACTTTAATTCTATAAGACACCATCAAGAGAGAATCAGCTCATTCCAATCAGTGGGGAGTTCCACTAATATTTCTGAATTTAATTCATGGATAGCTGACATGGAAGTTGAGGAGGTTAGGTCTGTTGGGAGATGCTTCACTTGGTGTAGACCCAATGGAACTGTCATGAGTAAATTGGACAGATTTCTTTTGTCTGATGAATGGTTGTCCCAATGGCCAGATACTACACAATTTGTTCTTGACAGAGACTTCTCAGACCATTGCCCAATTCTTTTGAGGTCTACAATCATTGATTGGGGGCCCAAACCCCTCAAATGGCTTGACAATGTGTGGGTCTACAATTTGTTCTTCCGCAAACACGATATAATTATTGGTGGTTATATGATTAACAATGCCTTCAAAACCCTTAACTGAGATGTCGTGTGCTACATGGGCTTCGTTGAGGACTTTTATCAACAGTGCACGATGAGGCTCGGAGTTTATGAGTAATTCGAGCAAAGAGATTCTTGCTGGAGTTTTATTCATTTGCTCAACTACTTTAAACTCGCTTTGTTGGATGAGACGAAGGAACTCATGAGCCTCTTCCAAAGTCACCGTCTTTCCTTGAAGACCTTCTTTCTTTTCAGCTCCTTTTACCACCGGAGGATCCACTTCCTTCGAGGGGGTGGCTATGTCTGTGGGCTCTTGGACCATGGGCGCTTTCCCCTCGGAGGGAAATTTCGTCGAGTGAGGGGGAGCGAACACCCGACCACTGCGGGTTACGCCACTGAGGCCGGTGATGTTGGTCACCTTCTTGGCTGACAAGGAGTCAACTTCGGTTGCAACTCTTTCTCCAAAAGCGGGAGGGGTATACTTCCACGGAACGGCCTTATTGCTTTGATATGCAAACGGCGTCGGCTTGGGCGCTGTCCGGGGGTACATGGGTGTGGAGCCGGTCCCTTTCCTAGTGAAACATATTACTAGGGCTTTTGGGGTTGGGGGAACCTTCTTTTCTTCCGACTGCATGCAAATTTGTGGTTCTTCCCTCCCTCCTTTGGACACTTCGAGCTGCCCCCAGTCCATGAGCCGCTGAAGCAATTCTTCCATCGCGGGACAGGTTTCCATGTCGTGCGATTCCCCGAGATGAAATAAACATTCGTCCCTTTCGTCTCCGCCATGAGAGACCATGCATGCCGCTTGGAGCGATTGGTAGATGAACCGTCTAGATGTAGCCACATCTTCTAATCTCTTTGCCCCTGACAACCCATCCTTTTTGATGGCGTTTACGCTAGCCCCTCCATGACTGGCCAATGGATTGGTTTTAACGTTGGGACCCTCCTCTTGGAATGATAGCCAGCCAGCGTTTATTAGGTGTTGCACCTTATATTTGAATGGCAGGCAGGAGTCAATGTTGTGTCCGGGAGCTCCACTAAGGTATGCACACTTGGCATCCGAGTTGTACCACTTAGGGTATGGTGGCTGGAAGACCTTCCCGGGTATGGCCACCACCAAATGATTTTCCAATAATGAAGGCCACAACTCGGAGTATGCCATGGGAATAGGAGAGAAATCATCTCTCGGGGGAGGGCGTCATGCACTATTATAGCTCGCGCCAGGAGTTGTATTATTGGTTGGCCGGGGAGTGGCTGGAGCTGTGTGTTGGGCAGGCGTTCTTTCTGTTGCGGGAGGCCCTTTCACTTGAGTTGGGAGGGAACTCCCAGCTCGGATCAAAAAGTTCGGGGGGTTGTGCTGGTATGAGTTTTGGACATTTTGGGGCGCTTTCATCCATGTTGGGGCGGTGGTGACCGCGTGGGTATCTCCTTCCTTTTTCCTCGTGCCCACCCCTGGGGCTCTTCTGTTGTTGTTGGGGGCAACGTTGGAGGCATATTCAAACTTGCCTTTTCTCAATCCGGACTCGATTCTTTCTCCGGCGAATATGAGGTCCGCAAAGTTAGCTGGCATGTATCCTATCAACTTCTCATAGTAGAACGTAGGCAACGTATCTACCATAATTATAATCATCTCCCTCTCATTCATGGGCGGGACGACTTGGGCTGCAAGATCTCTCCACCTTTGGGCATATTCTTTAATGGACTCATGTTCTCGCTTGGTCATACTCTGATGCTGGTTCCGATCAGGAGCCATATCCGTGTTGTATTGGTACTTCCTAATGAAGGCAGTTGCCAAGTCTTTCCATGACTGGACCTGAGAAGCTTCCAGATTGGCATACCATGCCACTGCTGCTCCGGCTAAGCTGTCTTGAAAGAAATGCATCAACAACTTTTCGTCCGTAGAATATGCCCCCATCTTCTGGCAATACATCCGAAGATGTCCTTTTGGACATGTCGTCCCTTTGTATTTATCAAAATCTGGTACTTTAAACTTGGGAGGGATGACGATGTCAGGTACCAGACACAAATCTGCTAAATCCGAGAACGGGTAATTGCCGAGGCCTTCTACCGCTCTCAGCCTCTCTTCAAGTAAATCAATCTTTCCCTTATTTTTTGCAAAGGGAACGGATTGTTTAACCGGTGCTGGTGGAGACGGGACATGGCGAACTATGTTTGGTTGGGGAAATTCATGGGGGGCCGGATCCTTGAGGGGAAGTAGAGGGCCTAGATGGGCATCTTCTTCATCGTCTTCTTGCAGAGGATAGTCGGCATAAGGAGGGATTTGCCCCTCGAAGGTAGGGGCTTGACTCAAATCGTCCGGAGCGGTACGGGGAGTGAAGTCCGAAGGCAAACCATAAGGGTAAGCTTGAGGACTATACCTCCGACCAAACACCGTCGTATTTCTGTCTTGGCCCAAGTTTATTGCAGGCTGTAGCACCGGTTCCGCTTCCCTAGCTGTATTGGAGGCAGCCTTCGTGGCATTATCTTCTATAGTTTTCTGAAGCTTTAGCATGGCCTCCGTGATAGAAGCCATTTGATCTTTTAAGGCCGATAGGTCGGCCTTCATCTGTTCTTGCACTCCCTCTTCATTATCCATTTTTCTGGATCGAGTGTTATAGGGGCGCCTTTGCGCTTTCTTAGTTATGGTGAGTTCCCTAAAGAAACAAACAATGGTGAGTATGCCACCAAAACATGAATATGCTAATGAATGATCAGAGCACTTGGATCCACCTCAAGGCCCTTTTTTAGACAACGTGATGAGTTGCAGAACTTCTCGTTTTATAAAAAGGAACAAAGCTTTTATCTAGCCAAGATCATACAAAAGTGTTACAACAGAACCTAACGGTTTCTAATTATATGGGCCATCAAATCTATCATGTGTTGACAGTAATTGATTAGCCCGTGAATTTCCTCGGGGGCTGTACACACTTCAGCGATATCCTTTGCTTTGGCTAGTAGTCGCGGGAGGTCTTGACTTCCATTCAAGGTCAAGGCGAACCTATCCATCCACATGGTCACTTCTTGATGCAATGCATCAATCACCCTCCCTCTTGCTTCCTTCTCGATGTACGCTTGTGCGAAGTCCTCTACTAGCTTTTGTTCATGGGTCAACGACTGGTTTAACTCTTCCTTGTACTGCCCTATGATAGCTAGCATGCTTCGCTCTGTGGCTTCCAAGTGTTGATCCAAACTCCTTTTGGATCTTGAGCAAGCAGCTAACTCTTCCTTTAAGATCATGCCATGCACCCATGACTGGTCCCTTTCCTCTCTCCGGAGCTTGAGCTCATTGTTGCTGCCCCACAAAGCTCCTCGGAATTTATCTCGGCCATGTTCCTCCTTGCAGGCCCTTTTGGTTTCTTGTTCAAGGGCTCTTGCAGTGGCTGCGTTTTCCTCTTGTAACTCGGTGCACTCTTTCCGGATGTTTGTAGCGGCTGACTTGAATTTCTCTTTGGCGAGTCTTGCCTTTCCTAGCTCTAAATTTAGAGCTTGGACTTCTTCATTCTCTTCTGGAGCTTCGAAGTTCTCCTCATTGATGACTTTCAACTTGGAGACCCAATCTAACCCTTGTGTATGAACCCTTAGCCATTCATGATAACCACTGATGATGCCATTACGGATGCCCCTAAGTTCTTTATCTTTCCTCAACGGACTTCTCCATGCCTTGTGGACTCTTTGTACAACCTTGAGACTTTGCGCGCCGAAATCTCTCATAAGGAAAGGCGAGAGGCTTTCTTCCATTGGCGCTCCCCTCATGGGGTACCCTAGCTATCTTATGGCAAGTGTGGGATTATAGTTAATACAACCCCTCATCCCTCTCAACGGAACGTTAGGGTAGTCCCCACATGAGAAAAGAACTCCCCCCTTTCCTTCCTTCCATCGAGGAAATCAATTGATTGTGCTGCCTCCTATCCCAGCTAAGTGTTGGTCCCAATCGACTCTTCTCTTCTCGACGCACGAGTGATAAATTTGAAGCGGACACGGGTGTCTTATGTCTTGTTGGAATAGGTGCGAAACCAACCACACACAAAGAGCGGGTAAGCAGCAGACGATCCGTGCGCTGTTCTTCTCGCACCTTCGGTCGAATGTATCAAATAAGTTCGCCAAGATTGCCACCACTAGGCTCTTCTTGCTATGGTGATATGCAAGGAAAGCATCAATTGCGGCTAGGTCCACCAAACCGTCCACGTTCGGAAAGAGGACAACCCCAAATATTAGCAAAGCTAGTATATCCGCAAACGGGACCCACTTTTCTTGACTTGCCATATCCCTTGCCTTGCCTTTCAGGTATTTCCGCGGCAGGCCCACTACGCCGTTTCGAGTTTGCTTCATACGATCCAACTCTCTTGCCGAATCTCCGATCACAGCTGCAATCTTACTCAAGGAGGGAAGAAACCCGAAGAAAAGATACGGTTTTCTTCCCCCAAGAGGGCATCCTAATATCTCCTCAAATTCTTCAACGGTCGGTATTTGGAAGTCCCCAAATGTGAAGCATCTCAACGGCTGGTCATAGTATTGGGCGAGGGACACAACAACTTTCGTAAATACCTCCGCCACGGTCAAATCTAAAATCTTTCCGTACACTTTGCGGAAGGCTTGCCTTTGGAGGGGTCCCATCAACCATCCCAACTCCTTAAGGCTGGTGACATCTAGGCCCTTAATCTTGACTTGATAAAATATTTTTCCGTTTTGATTTGTCCCCATCATTTACCTAAAAAAGGGGTGGATCAAGACTCCGATATGAATGATGCAATGCGCATGCATGAAAACGGAAAGAAAACAAAACAAGGGGTAATTTACATATACGAGACCACAAAAGATCCATCTTTTTAATACTACGTTCTAGGCATTATGGCGCCTCAACGTATGTATTAAAAAGTGACGTATTACTCTAGAGAAACAAAACATCACTAGCAAAACTATATTTTATGTGCTATTCACAGAGAAATGCATGAGAATAGATGACACAGAGCGCGTTTGCTCTATGCCCTTATTTGGGAACCTATAGGATAATATCTAGGGGTCTCTAATAACTACTCCCAACGATTCATAACTCACACGACTTTTTTCTAGAGGTATCATCACTCAAGATAATAATATTGTGGCGGTATGGAATACCAGCGACAACATATTATAAAGAGAGAAAGCTCTAGACGAGGTATCACTATTATCAAGCAAGTCGGAGACCTAGCATGATCATAGATTCACCTCCACTCCTTAGATTCCCATGAACCCGGGTATAGGGCCCTTTTTTTACTCAAACCCGTGGGTGCTTAGAATGCAGTGTACAAAATGTGGAAAAGACAACAGTTATTACATTTTACACAGTTCAACAAATGCACACACAAAGTTTCACAATTCCACAATTCCTTAAAATAGGCCTAACTCACAAAAAACAGTCCCCAGTGGAGTCGCCAATTGTCGCAACATGCCTGCCCTTTTGCGGGTGTGCGAGGCAAGGCTCACGGGTGCGCTTTCCAAAGGAGAAAAATGCGCGGAGTCGCCACCAACATTTATTTGTGGAAAACGTCGGAAAAACCGAAGGAAATCGGTCATAAAAAATATTCCAAGTTCGGGAGTTGTATTTACGTTTGAGGAAGGTATTACACCTCTCACGTTTGTCTCAAAGGACAACAACCTTATTTTTAGAATTGTGGAAATTGTGTTACCTTAACTTTTATTTCTTTTTATTTTTGAGGTCGACAAAAGCCGGGCTCTTGCTCCTACGCACCTTCCATCGAAGAGGAAATCAGACCTACGTAGTTCTTTTTAAGGGTGAATCAAGTGATTCTTTTTACTTGGAAGGTGATCATTTTAAGGCGTTGGACCTTAAAAATGATCCATTTACTTGGTAAGAAAAACTGAGATATTGAACTTTCAAATCCTTTTTTAGTGATTTTTTGTGGACGAACTTGACTTTACGGGTTGATTTTAGCCTTAGTTTCACTTTAGTTATTAGTCAATTCAATTAAGAAAGAGAAATCCCAAAGAGAAACGCCCAATTGATTTTTCCGCTTTATTTTACTAAAAGGTATTTTTGATTATTATATTATTATTTTACCTCTTTTTTGATTTCCAACGTGGTTACGGCATGATCGAACGGTCGGATTTCATTTTAACAGAAATTAACGGATATTACAAATCAAATGATCGGTGGAAATTTATTTTATTTTTTGATTAAGCGAGAAATGACTTAAATAAATGACTGAAGCACGTCAAAAGGAGGTACGGAAAGTAAATGAAACGAGAATAAAAGTACACAAAACAAATGGGGACCACCACGGGTACATAGAATGAATTGAAAAGCTCGATTTGGGGTACTTACCGGTTGAAGACCAAAGAACAATGAAGAACGAGCGATGAATGTCGAAGAATGGTTGAAAATCTTCGTGTAATTACCCACGGAAACGTTATGGAAGCGCCTTGGCTTGGATTTTCTTCACGGAAACAATTTTCCTCAGCAATTTCAAGTGAATACGAAGTGCCAAGAAGATTGAACCCCTTTCCTCTTCACTCATCTCCCTATTTATAGCAAAATAGGGGAGGAGCTTGCCACCCAGCTCGCCCAGGCGAGCCAGGTTGCTTCCTCCAGAAGCAACCGCCTTCTGGAGGAAGAATCTGGAAGGCCCAAGTGGACCCGGTTGCTATTTGCACATTTTTTTTTATACTAAATACATCCTTTTTACCTTTTTTGGTGAATCTTTTTCCCTAATGTTATGAAACTTTACGAATTTCGTAATGATACTTATTTTCTTTCTGTAAGGTTACGGAACCTTACGGATCATGTATTTACTCTTTTTTAGCTTTTGAAAAAGTTACGGAAACTCACGGATTGCGTAACAATACTTCCTTTTGGTTTCCGTCACATTACGGAATTTCACGGATTGCGTAACCACGATTCCTTTTGATTTCCGTCACATTACGAAATTTCACGGATTGCGTAACCACGCTTCCTTTTGATTTCTGGCACGTCTCGGGACTTCACATATTGTGCAACAAAGGGTGCCAAGTACCTCGAAGCGGTCAATCAAAGGTTGTATGCCATCAAGCAATAGTCCCCGGACGAAATTAGGGTACGACACTTTGGCCTTGGCTAGCAATCGGGGAAGTTCTTGACTCCCGTTCAAGGTAAGAGCGAATCGGTCCATCCACATTGTTGCCTCTTGATGTAACGAGTCGATAACCCTTCCTCTAGCCTCCTTTTCTGCATACACTTGGGCATACTCGTTCGCCACTTTATGCTCGTGGGCTGTGGCTAGATTTATTTCTTCCTCGTACTTGCTGACGATGGCTAACATGTTGGTCTTTGTCTCGCATAAACACTAAGACAAGTTTCTTTTGGACCTTGAGCAAGCAGCCAACTTGGTACTTGCATTTTCTTCTCGTAACTTGGCACACTCTTTCTAGACGTCTGTAGCGACCAACTTGAATTTTTCTTTGGCAAGTCTTGCTTTTCCTAGTTCAGTTTTTAGAGCTCGGACTTCTTCATCTTCTTTCGGAGCTTCGAAGTTCTCCTCATTGATAATTTTCAACTTGGAGAGCCAATGAGAGCCAATCTAACCCTCATTTACGAACTTTCAACCATTCATGATAACCACCGATGATGCCATTAGGATGCCCCTAAGTTCTTTATCTTTCCTTAACGGGCCTTCCCACGCCTTATGGAATCTTCGTATAACCTTGAAACCTTGCGCGCTGAAATCTCTCACGAGGAAAGGAGAAAGGCTCTCTTCCGCCAGTGCTCCCCTCATGGGGTACCCTACTGTCTTATAGCAAGTGCGGGATTGTAGTTAATGCAACCCCTCATTCCTATCAACAGGATGTTTGGGTAGTCCCCACATGAGAAGAGAACTCCCTCCTTTCCTTCCTTCCATCGAGGAAACTAGTTGATTGTTCTGCCTCCTATCCCAGCCAAGTGTTGGTCCCAATCTACTTTTCTTTTTTCGACACACGAGCGATGGCTTCGGAGCGGACATGGATGCCTTATGTCTTATTGGAATAGGTGCGAAACCAACCATACACAAAGAGCGGGTAAACAACAGATGATCCGTGCGCTACTCTTCTCGCACCTTCGGTCAAATGTGTCAAATAAGTCTGCCAAGATAGCTACCACTGGTCTTTCTTTGCTATGGTGATATGCAAGGAAAGCATCAATTGCGGCTAGGTCCACCAAACCGTCCATGTTTGGAAAGAGGACAACCCCAAAGATTAGCAATGCTAATACGTCCATAAATGGGATCCACTCCTCTTGATTCGCCATATCCCTTGCCTTGCCTTCTAAGTACTTCTGTGGTAGGCCCACTACGCCATTTCGAGTTTGCTTTACACGATCCAATTCTCTTGCCGAATCCCTGACCACAACTGCAATCTTGCTATAGGAGGGAAGAAACTCAGAGAAAAGATACGGTTTCCTTCCCCCAAGAGGACATCCTAGAATCTCCTCAAATTCTTCAACAGTCGGTACTAATTGGAAGTCTCCAAACGTGAAGCATCTCAAAGGCTAGTCATAGTATAAGGCGGGTGATACAACAACTTCCGTGGATATCTCTGCTATGGTCAAATCTAAAATCTTTCCGTACGCCTTGCGGAAGGCTTGCATTTGGAGAGGTCCCATCAACCGCCCCAACTCCTTAATGCTGGTGATATCTAGGCCCTTAATCTTGACTTGATAAAACCTTTTTCCAGTTTGATTTGTTCCCATGTTTTACTAAAGTGAAACAAAAACGCAGTGTGAATCAAAACTTTGACATCTATCATGGGTAGAATGGATAAATGCATGAAGAAATGCATATGACACAGATGCAATTTATGAATACGGGAGCCCGGGAAATTGTCTCCTTCTTAGATACAACCAACGCCTTGGGGTAGCACGGTGCCCGACGTATGTATTTAAGAAGGTGACACGGACCTTCCGTTGGTTTGCCAAAGAGAGGGGATCAAGACGAAACCCGTGCATGATAAGGCACAACATGGGAATGTACATAGTACGACACTATCCATAAACAAATACAATCAAAGGGGTACACGACATTTGACTACATGCATGGCAGTGTGGAAAATGGCACGCAACGTGTTTCCTTCGTGCCCCTATTTCAGGGACCTACATGGGAGGGAGCTAAAAGGGATTTTAGTGATAATTCCCAAGGTGGTCATATCTCTCTTGATGGTCTCTAGAGGCATCATCCCCTTTGAAGAACATATTGCAGCAGTAGGGACTACTAGCAACAATATGTTATCAAAGAGAAAAAATCTAGATGAAGGTTCACTGTAATCAAGCAAGTCGGAGACCTAGCAAGATCACAGATTCACCTCCACTCCTTATGTTCCCACGAACCCGGGAATAGGGCCCTTTTTCAACTCACCGTGTGTGCAAATAGTGTTGGTGTTTGTGTGCATCAAATGAATAAATATTTACCTCATGCATACATTTTAAAACACACTAAAAGCATCACAAGAGTTTATATACACAAGAACATAAGAAAAAAAAAGACAAAGAAAAAGAACAAAAGGAAAGTCATAGTAAAGAAAACACACTGATTGATTGGCCTAACTCTCTAATAATAGTCCCCAGTGGAGTCGCCAACTATCACAATCTACCCTTTGGCGGGACGGCAATGCGAGACTTATTGGTGCGTCTTCCAAGAAAGGAAAATGCGCGGAGTCGCCATCAACGTTTATTTGAGGAAAACGTCGGAAAAATCGGAAAAAGACGTGGTCTATGAACTTTAAGTGAAAGGTTCGGGAGTTGTATTTACGCATGGGGAAGGTATTAGCACCCCACGCGTCCGTCAGAAGGGACGACAGCCTTTAATCAAGTGTGCGAATATGACTTCAATTTGTGTTATCTTCCCTTTTTTACGCTTTTTATGTCTTTTTATGCCTTTTATATTTTTTTTATCTTTTTGTGGTCGACAAGGGTGTATCCCTTGCTCCTATGTATTCCTCAATTGTGGTAAGGAAATCAGACCTACGTAGTTCTTTGAGAACTAAACGTTGGTTAAATTATTCTTATCCTTTTTTGCAAGATATATTTTGATTGAATGAAAGGTCTTTTAAGGCGTTGGACCATTTAACAATCTTTCGATTCTTTTGAAAGGAGAGAAAACATTAAGACATTTGACCATTAATGATCTGTTGTTTTTTTGAAAGAGGTAAGAAAGCTACGTGTTGATTTTAGGCTTTAGAAATCCACGTTTAACCAATAAAAGCGGAAAAGACCATTTCAAGGCGTTGGACCTTAAAAATGGCTTTTTAGGTGATGACAAAAGTTTGATTTATGAATTGATTTTAGCCTTAGTTTCACTTTGGTTATTAGTCAATTCGATTAAGAAAGAAAAAATCCCAAAGAAGAACGTCCGATTGATTTTTTTGATTATTTTATTAAAAAGATATTTATTATTATTATTATTATTTTGCCTCTTTTTGGTTTTAAACGTGGTTTCGGCATGACAGAATGGTCGGATTTCATTTTAACAGAAATTAAAAGATGTTACAATTCAAATGAACGGTGGAAATTTATTTTATTTTTGATTAGGCTAGAAAACGACTTAAATAAATGACTAAAGCATGTCAAAAGGGGGTACGGAAAGTAAATGAAATAAAAATAAAAGCATGCGAAACAAATGGGGACCTCTAAGGGTACATAGAATGAATTGAAAAGTTCGATTTCCGGAACTTACCGGTTGAAGACCGTAGAACAACGAAGAACGAATGAAGAATGATGAAGAACGGTGGAAAACCTTTGCGAAATCGCCCACGGAAACGTCTCGGAAGCGTTACGGAAGCGCCTCGGCTTGGATTTTCTTCACGTAAACAATTTTTCTCACTAATTTTAAGTGATTCTCAAATACCAGGAGGGTTGAACATTTTTGTTCTGCCCTCCTCCCCCTATTTATAGGGGAAAAGAGGGTGGTGGTTGCCGCCTAGCTCGTGCAGGCGAGATGGGTTGCTTCGACTAGAAGGCACTGTCTTCTGTTGCTATTTGTACCCCCTTGTTTACTAAATACACCCCTGCCCCCCCTTTTTTTGCTGATTCTTTTTTCGTAACTTTACGGAACTTTACGAATTACGTAATGATACTTGTTTTCTTTCCGTAATGTCACGAAACCTTACGGATTACACAATCATCCCTTTTTTGGCTTCCAGAATGTTACGGAACTTTACAGATTGCGCCTTAACACGTCCTTTCAACTCCCGACATGTCGCGGAACTTCACGAATTGCCTAACGATGGGTGTCAAGTACCTCGAAGTGGTCAAGCAAGGGTCGCACCCCAACAAACAGATGATCCCCGGACGAAATTAGGGTATGACATATACTTACCTATGTCGGGACATCACAAACCAACTGATACTTCCGTAGGGGGAGATCGGCATTATGGTCGCTTGGCAGAATGTTGCTAACTAGCAATGTCATCCATATTTATGTAAGAGTGGTCATGTTGGTGCGCATGATCAACACACATCTCTTTGCAGCGGCACAGGTGAAATCTTTCCCTAATATGCATAGTAGCTGCGCGATAGCCTCCTCCTCTAGTTGTGCTCGCACAGTTGGCCCTCCTCCAGGATCAGGGGGTGGCCCAAGAACTGATAAAAGCAAACTACTAGCCCCTCACCTGAGAGCGCAGGCCTCAATTAAGCATTAAGGGCGGAGGACCTTGAGATCTCTGAAGGCGTAGATATGGAGTCCTATGAAGGCGAGGACGTGCAGTCCTCTGAAGGCGAGGGCGTGCAGCCCTCTGATGACGAGGACGTGTAGTCCTTTGAAGGCGAGGGCGTGCAACCCTCTAAAAGTGAGGGCGTGTAGTCCTACGAAGGCAAGGGCCTGTAGCCCTCTGAAGGCAAGGATGTGTAGTCCTCTGATGGCGAGGGCATGTAGCCCTCTGAAGGCGAGGACATGTAGTCCTCTTAAGGTGAGGGCGTGCAGCCCTCTGAAGGTGAGGACGTGTAGTCCTCTTAAGGTGAGGGCATGCAACCCTCTGAAGGTGAGAATGTGAAGTCCTCTGAAGGCGAGGACGTGTAGTCCTCTGAAGGCAAGGACGTGTAGTCCTCTGATGGCGAGGACGTGTAGTCCTCTGAAGGCGAGGACGTGTAGCCCTCTGAAGGCGAGGGCGTGTAGCCCTCTAAAGGTGAGGACGTGTAGCCCTCTAAAGGTGAGGACGTGTAGTCCTCTAAAGGCGAGGGCGTGTGGCCCTCTAAAGGTGAGGACGTGTAGTCCTCTGAAGGCGAGGGCGTGTGGCCCTCTAAAGGTGAGGACGTGTAGTCCTCTGAAGGCAAGGGCGTGTAGCCCTCTGAAGGTGAGGACGTGTAGTCCTCTAAAGGTGAGGACGTGTAGCCCTCTGAAGGCGATGACGTGTAGCCCTCTGAAGGCGAGGGCGTGTAGCCCTCTAAAGGTGAGGACTTGCAGCCCTCTGAGGGCGAGGACGTGTAATCCTCTTAAGGCAAGGGCATGCAGCCCTATGATGGCGAGGACGTGTAGTCCTATGAAGGTATGTGTACTAGTACCCAAGGGTCCACCCTTATGAGAAAGCATGAGATTGACTCATTGAGAGGGCCGGTCATCCCAAATTCAAAAGATTGGACATTAGATGTAGGAAATCTATGCAGTTAACATGATTTTTAGGGATGCAGATGCATGCAACCATTGCCATGAAATTTGGAAAATGCGGACTTCATATGAAACAATGCAATGCAATGGAAAGTTGTACAATGTTCATGACATTCTTTCCCTATTTTGTGATTTTGATTTTGGTTTAATTTTTTTGGAAAACACAGATTGATTGTCCTTTTGAAAGAGGTGATAATTCATGCAACCTTATCCTATCTTCTGCAAATCTCTCTAGGAACTTCCTCAGAGTGTTTGTTTTGTTTGATTTAGTCACTTGACCATTTTGGAGTGACGACAATGGAGTCGTTTGATGTTTAACCAATCCATTGAAATCCTCGAGTTTGTCCCCCCCTTTTTTTTGTTTAAAAACATCGACGGGTGAGAACTTTTGATCTGCCCCTATGTTCACTTGAGGCTCATGCATGATGCCCCTCATTGCCCCAGTGTAAGGCTTTGAGGTACCAATTGTTATCTTTCGTCATGACCTTGTAGCTGGGAACCTATTGGGTGAGAACTTCTAATCTGCCCCTAGGTTCGCTCGAGGTTTATGCATGGTGGCTTTCATTGCCCTAGTGTGGGGCTTTGAGGTACCAATCGTTGTCTTTCGTCATGTCCTTGTAGTAGGGAAACTATTGGGTGAGAACTTCTAATCTGCCCCCAGGTTCGCTTGAGGTTTATGCATGGTGCCTTTCATTGCCCCAGTGTAGGGCTCTAAGGCATCCATCGTTGTTTTGTTTTCACAACCTTGTAGCAAGGAAGAATGAAAGAAGCGGTTGATTCTTGCAAAAAGAGTTTTCTAAGGACGAGAAATAGTTGAAGGATTTTTTTCAATTGATGGATTAAGTCAAATGACTCCTATTCTTGATAGCTAGCTTCTCTCTAAAAAAAGACAAACTTTCCAGAATGATAAAATGAGGTCACATGAACGTCTATATTTTTACTTGAAAACACAGTCAATCAAATGCTTTTTTTTCTTTTATTTTTGAACATTTTTTTTGCTTTACTCGCCGTTCACGGCATCCTCACCAAATGTGTAGCACGAGTAATTTCTGATTGAACGGTCTTGGAAGTCCAAACTCAGGAGCGCAGGTCGCTTAAGCAAACAAACCAATAGCTTGCACCCACATTCTAGTGGAAGCAAAGATGTAATTATGAGAGGATGAGGGACAAAGATGTCAAATTTATCCATTTTATTTAGCATTGTAACTATATTTTACAATAATGGCATAAACTCAAAAATCCTGATGAGTCATTAGAGACATCTAACAACAGCTTTCAAAATTGCCCCATGTGTGGTGTCGTTTGTCAATGTTAGGATTCATAAGCGATTCTCCTCAAATTCTAGCCAGCCTACATCAATTGGACCTTGCACCTTATGCTTCAGGGTCCTACAATGCTCAATGGAATGCCCTGGGGCTCCTCCATGATAAGCACACGTTGCGTTCGAGTCGTATCCTCAGAAAAATGGAGGTTGAGGAAACCTAGCGGGGTTATGGCTACCATTGAATTATCGAGTATATATGGGATCAAGTTAGGATATGACACCGGAATTTGGGGTGAATCCTACATGCTTTTTGCTGCAAAATTCCTTTTTGGTTTTCGCTAAGGGTGGTGTCATACCCTAATTTCGTCCGGGGACCTTTGCTTGATGACATGCAACTTTTGTTTGGTCCTTGTGAGGTGCTTGGCACCCATCATTAGGCAATTTGTGAAATTCCGGGACATGCCGGAAAACAAAAGAAAATATTGATGCACAATCCGTAAGGTTCCGTGACACACCGGAAATCAAATGGAAGCATCGTTGCACAATTAGTGAGGTTCCGTAACATTCCGTAAGTCAAAAAGGGGATGATTATGTAATCCGCAAGGTTCTGTAACATTACGGAAAGAAAACAAGTATCGTTACGAAATTCGTAAGTTTCCGTAACTTTACGAAAAAAGAATCACCAAAAAAAGGCAGGGGGTGTACTTAGTAAAAATGGGGGTGCAAATAGCAACCAGGCCCACTTGGGCCCTCCAGAAGATTCCTCCAGAAGGCTGTTGCTTTTGGAGGAAGCAACCCTGCTCGCCTGGGCGAGCTGGGTGGCAAGCTTCTCCCCCAATTTTCTATAAACAGGGGGAGAAGTGAAGTAGAAAAGGGTTCAGCCCCTTTGACACTTCTCTCTCTTTCGAATTTGCTTAGAAAAATTGTTTCCGTGAAGAAAATCCAAGTCGAGGCGCTTCCGTAACGTTTCCGTGAGCGATTTCGCGAAGGTTTTTGACCGTTCTTCGACGTTCTTCATTCATTCTTCATCAGGAGTGGAGGTGAATCTGTGATCATGCTAGGTCTCTGACTTGCTTGATTACAGTGAACCCTCATCTAGAGCTTTTCTCTTTGAAAACTTATTGTTGCTAGTAGTCCCTACTGCTGCAATATGTTCTTCAAAGGGGATGATACCTCTAGAGACCATCAAGAGAGATATGACCACCTTGGGGGTTATCACTAAAAGCCTAGTTAGCTCTCTCCCTTATAGGTCCCTTAAATAGGGGCACGGAGCAAACACGCTGCGTACCATTTTTCACACTGCCATGCATAAGTGTCATATACCCTTTTGCTTATATTTTGTGAATATTGTCATACTATGTTGCGCCTTTCGCATATGCATCACACACGGGTTCTGTCTTGATCCCCTCTGTAAACAAACCAACAGAGGGTCTTTGTCACCTTCTTAAATACATACGTTGGGGCGCTTTGCTACCCCTAGACGTTGTACCTAAGAAGGAGACAATTCCTCGGGCCCCCGCATTCCTAAATTGCATCTGTGTCATATGCATTCCTTCATGCATGCATCCATTCCACCCATGAGATATCAGAGTTTTGATTTGCACCAGCTTTTTGTCTCACTTTAGTAAGCATGGGGACAAATCAAACCGGCAAGAGGTTTTACCAAGTCAAGGTTAAAGGCCTAGATACCACCAGCATCAAGGAATTAGGGCGGTTGATGGAACCTCTCCAAATGCAAGCCTTCCGCAAGACTTACGGAAAGATCTTAGAGTTGACCATAGCAGAGGTATCCATAGAAGCCATTGCATCACTCACCCAATACTACGACCAGCCTTTGAGATGCTTCACGTTCGGAGACTTCCAATTGGTACCGACCATTGAAGAATTTGAGGAGATTCTGGGATGTCCTCTCGGGGGAAGAAAACCATATCTTTTCTCCGGTTGTCTCCCCTCTTTGAGCAGAATTGCAACTGTGGTCAAGGATTCAGCAAGAGGTTTGGACCGCGTAAAACAAACTCGAAACAGCATAGCGGGCCTACCACGGAAGTACCTAGAAGACAAGGCGAGGGATATGGCAAATCAAGAAGATTGGGTCCCGTTTATGGATGTGTTAGCATTGCTAATCTTTGGGGTCGTCCTCTTTCCAAACGTAGATGGTTTGGTGGACCTAGCCGCAATCGACGCGTTCCTTGCATACCGCCATAGCAAGGAAAGTCTGGTGGTAGCTGTCTTGGCAGATTTATTTGACACATTTGACCGAAGGTGCGAGAAGAGTAGCGCACAGATCATCTATTGCTTGCCCGCTCTCTGTGTTTGGTTGGTTTCACACTTGTTTCAACAAGACACGAGGCATCCATGTCCGCTCCAAAGCCATCGCTCGTGTACTGAAAAGAGAAGAATAGATTGGGACCAGCTTTTGGCTGGGATAGGAGGTAGAACAATCAATTGGTTCCCCCGATGGAAGGAAGGAAAGGAGGGAGTCCTTTTCTCATGTGGAGGGTACCCAAACATTCCGCTGATAGGAATGAGGGGTTGTATTAACTACAATCCCGCGCTCGCTATAAGGCAACTAGGGTACCCCATGAGGGGAGCACCGATGGAAGAAAGCATGTCTCCTTTCCTTGTGAGGGATTTCGGCGCGCAAAATTTCAAGGCTATACAAAGAATCCATAAGGCATGGGAAACCCCGTTAAGGAAAGATCAAGAACTTAGGGGCATTCATAATGACATCATTGGTGGTTACCATGAATGGCTGAAAGTTCATATACGAGGTTTAGATTGGCTCGCCAAGTTAAAAGTCGTCAGCGAAGAGAGTTTCGAAGCACCGGAAGAGGACGAAGAAGTCCAAGCTCTCAAAAGCGAGTTAGGAAAGGCGAAACTTGCCAAGGAGAAGTTCAAGTTGGCCGCTACACACATCCGGAAGGAGTGTGCCGGATTACGGGAAGAGAATGCAACTACCGCAAGAGCCCTTGAACAAGAGGCCAAGAGGGCTCGCAAGGAAGAGTATGGCCGTAACAAATTTCGCGGAGCTCTGTGGGGTAGCAACAATGAACTCAAGCTGCGAAGGGAAGAGAGGGACCAGTCGCGAGCACATAGCATGGTCTTGAAAGAGGAATTAGTTGCCTGTTCAAGGTCCAAAAGGAGCTTGTCTCAGCGTTTATGCGAGACGAAGACCAACATGCTAGCTATCATCGCCAAGTACCAAGAAGAGTTAGGTCTAGCCACGACCCACGAGCATAGGGTCGCGGACGAGTATGCCCAAGTATACGCAGAAAAAGAGGCTAGAGGAAGGGTGATCGACTCTTTACACCAAGAGGCAACCATGTGGATGGATCGGTTTGCTCTTACCTTGAACGGGAGTCAAGAACTTCCCCGATTGTTAGCCAAGGCCAAGGCAATGGCGGACACCTACTCCGCCCCCGAAGAAATTCATGGGCTTCTCGGCTATTGTCAGCATATGATAGACTTAATGGCCCACATAATTAGAAATTGCTAGAAAACTTGTATGGTCTCTCAGACCTTGACTAGATACGACTTTCTGAAATAAAATGAGTTGGTCCCATGTTCCTACTCCAAAAAGCTTGTGCGAATCAAATCACTCCTGCATTTTATCTCTAGCATGCATTCTCTTTTTCTTTACCCACTCCTCACGTTTAGTTTTTTAGGGAAAAACACCATAACTAAACGCGCCACAAGGCATCCCTATCGCACCAGATCCAAATCTAGAACGATGGGTGATCAAGAGGAGACACAGGAACAGATGAAAGCCGACATGTCGGCTCTGAAAGAACAGATGGCTTCCATGATGGAGGCCATGTTAGGAATGAGGCAGCTCATGGAGAAAAACGTGGCCACCGCTGCCGCTGTCAGTTCGGCTGCCGAAGCAGACCCAACTCTCTTGGCAACCGCGCGCCATCCTCCCTCAAACATAGTAGGATGGGGAAGGAACACGCTGGGGCACGACGGCAACCCTCATCTGGGATACAACCGAGCGGCTTACCCTTATGGATTGCCGCCCAACTACTCACCACCCGTCCTGCAAGACGATGCGGGCCATATTGCTTCTCCCGTCCTTGAGAGAGAGCCAAGTTCCCCAAGTTCCAACTCCAAACACAACTCACCCGGCCGGTAATTCCAACGCAACAAGGAACTTCCCTCCGAGGCCATTTCAAGAATTCACCCCACTCCCAATGACGTACGAAGACCTCTTGCCATCCCTCATCGCCAACCATTTGGCCGTGGTAACTCCCGGAAAGGTCCTCCAACCCCCTTTCCCAAAGTGGTATGACCCTAACGCAACTTGCAAGTACCATGGGGGTGTCCCGGGGCATTCCATTGAAAAATGCTTGTCCTTTAAATACAAGGTCCAACATTTGATAGATGCTGGATGGCTGACTTTCCAAGAGGATCGGCCCAATGTGAAAACCAACCCGCTCGCCAATCATGGAGGGGGAGCGGTTAACGCCGTTGAGTCCGATAGGCCGCGCAGGTCTAAACCTTTAAGGGATGTGGCAACCCCTAGGAGGTTTATCTTTGAGGCCCTACAAAAGGGAGGTGTGATTCCTCATAGTGGGCGTAAGGAGGATTCCTGTTTGTTACATTCCGGTGAGCTACATGACATGGAAACGTGTTTGGGAGTAGAGGAATTGTTACAGCGGATGATAGATCAAGGTCGACTGGAAGTTGGCAGTGTTTGCGCCTCCGGACCTACCAGTCCAACCCGCGAACGTCAATGGGAAAGGAAAAGTGGTGGAGGAACAAGATGGCGAAGCACCCCACGCTTCGAATAAAGATATTCCGGCGAAAGGTCTTCCGGAGAAAAAGGATGGTAAAAAGGAGGTGTCGCTCGAGGAAGCCAGCGAGTTCCTCCGTATAATTCAGCAGAGCGAATTCAAGGTTATCGAACAGCTCAACAAAACCCCGGCCAGGCTCTCGCTGTTGGAGTTACTCATGAGCTCCAAGCCTCATCGGGCTCTACTAGTAAAAGTTCTGAACGAGGCCCACGTGGCCCAAGACATCTCGGTAGAAGGTTTCGGAGGGCTGGTCAATAATATCACTGCCAACAACTATCTCGCCTTCGCCGAAGAAGAAATCCCCGCCGAGGGGAGAGGGCATAATAAAGCTTTGCACGTATCAGTCAAGTGTATGGACCATATCGTAGCCAAAGTGCTCATCGATAATGGTTCCAGTTTAAACGTGATGCCTAAGAGCACTTTGGAGAAATTACCATTCAATGCTTCCCACTTAAAGTCGAGTTCAATGGTGGTTCGTGCCTTCGACGGCACCCGCCGAGAGGTTAGGGGAGAGATCGATCTCCCAGTACAGATAGGCCCTCACACCTGTCAAGTTACCTTCCAAATAATGGATATTAACCCCCCCTACAGCTGTTTGTTGGGGCGTCCGTGGATCCACTCAGTGGGAGTTGTTCCCTCTACACTCCACCAAAAGTTGAAATTCGTAGTGGAAGGGCATCTGGTCATCCTATCAGGCGAGGAAGACATCTTGGTGAGCTGCCCATCCTCTATGCCTTATGTGGAAGCCGCAGAGGAGTCATTAGAAACCGCTTTCCAGTCTTTTGAGGTGGTAAAAATCTCCTCCGTGGACTCCTTCTCTGGGCAGCCTTGCCTGTCCGATGCAGCAGTAATGATGGCCCGAGTTATGTTGGGGAACGGTTACGAACCCGGAATGGGTTTAGGCAAAGACAACGGCAGCATAACTAGCCTGATAAATGCCAAAGGAAATCGTGGGAAGTATGGTTTAGGCTATAAGCCCACTCAGGCAGATATAAAGAGAAGCATCACGGGAAGGAAGAGTGGTAGTCAAAGCTCGTGGTTGAGACAAGAAGGTGAAGGAAGCCCGCCTTGCCACATAAGTAGAAGCTTTATAAGCGCGGGTCTGGGGGACGAAGGTCAAGTGGTCGCGATATACGAAGATGATGTTCCGAGTACGTTGGATTTGGTACGACCATGCCCTCCTGATTTCCAGCTGGGAAATTGGCGAGTGGAGGAACGCCCCGACATTTACGCAACGAGCATAATGTAAACCTTTACGGTTTTAAAAACTCTATAGTTGGGCCTAGGCTTTAGAGTTTTCTTTTGTTAAGGCTTTGTGTCTTTTGTTTTGAATTTATAATACAAGGATCTTTCTTCATCTATTCCTACGTCTCTACCCATTCTCATCCATTTGCATGTTTATTTCTTTACTTTTTAAAAACGGCAGATCAGATGACGAGTCCCCCGAAGGTACTAATACCTGGGACCCGCCTATCAACTTCGAGCAAGAAACGAATCAAACGGAAGATGAAGGGAACGAGGATGTGGGACTTCCCCCGGAATTAGAAAGGATAGTCGCCCATGAGGACCAAGAAATGGGACCTCATCAAGAAGAAACAGAACTAGTAGACTTGGGAATTGGCAGTGGAAAAAGGGAAGTAAAGATAGGCACAGGTATTACCGCACCTATCCGTGAAGAATTAATAATCCTGCTAAGAGACTACCAAGACATCTTTGCTTGGTCATACCAAGATATGCCCGGTTTGAGTTCTGACATTGTACAACACCGATTACCTCTAAATCCCGAGTGTTCCCCGGTAAAGCAGAAACTGAGAAGGATGAAGCCCGAAACATCATTGAAGATAAAAGAAGAAGTGAAGAAGCAATTTGACGCTGGTTTTCTGGCCGTCGCTCGGTACCCAGAATGGGTTGCCAACATTGTACCGGTCCCTAAGAAGGATGGGAAAGTACGAATGTGTGTGGATTATCGGGACCTGAATCGGGCCAGTCCCAAGGACAATTTTCCTTTGCCACACATCGATATCCTCGTAGATAATACGACCAATTTCGCTTTATTTTCCTTCATGGACGGTTTCTCCAGTTACAATCAGATAAAGATGGCGCCAGAGGATATGGAAAAGACTACCTTCGTCACCCTGTGGGGAACATTCTGTTATAAGGTGATGTCCTTTGGACTCAAGAATGCCAGGGCAACTTATCAACGGGCCATGGTAGCTTTGTTCCATGATATGATGCATCAAGAGATCGAGGTCTACGTGGACGACATAATTGCTAAATCTAAATCCGAAGAAGAACACCTTGTCAACCTGCGGAAGTTGTTCGAAAGGCTTAAGAAATATCAATTAAGGTTGAACCCCGCCAAGTGTACCTTTGGGGTCAAATCAGGGAAATTGCTTGGTTTCATCGTAAGCCAGAAAGGGATAGAGGTAAACCCCGAAAAGGTGAAGGCCATCCTTGAGATGCCGGAACCCCGTACTGAGAGGCAAGTCCGAGGTTTCCTAGGACGCTTGAATTATATTGCCAGATTCATATCGCAGCTCACCGCCATTTGTGAGCCGTTGTTCAAGCTCTTACGCAAAAACCAAACTGATCGCTGGAATGAGGGTTGCCAAGAGGCTTTTGGAAGGATCAAAAAGTGTCTTATGAATCCCCCTGTGCTTATGCCACCAGTACCTGGAAGGCCTCTCATCTTGTACATGACAATCTTGGACGAGTCAATGGGGTGTATGTTGGGGCAACATGACGAATCTGGAAAGAAAGAGCGTGCTGTTTACTACCTAAGTAAGAAGTTCACGACCTGTGAAATGAATTACTCCTTGCTCGAAAGAACGTGTTGTGCTTTAGTATGGGCATCCCATCGCCTAAGGCAGTACATGCTGAGCCATACTACCTGGTTGATATCCAAGATGGACCCGGTTTAAGTACATCTTTGAAAAGCCAGCTCTCATGGGACGAATCGCCCGGTGGCAAGTCCTGCTATTCGAGTTTGATATAATTTACATCACCCAAAAGGCGATAAAAGGAAGCGCCTTACAGATTATTTGGCTCAGCAGCCTCTTAACGACTATCAGCCCATGCATCCTGAATTCCCGGATGAGGACATCATGGCCTTGTTTGAGGAAAAATTGGACGAAGATCGGGACAAATGGACCGTATGGTTTGACGGAGCGTCAAACATTCTAGGCCATGGCGTTGGAGCAGTGTTGGTCTCTCCGGAAAATCAATGTGTACCTTTCACAGCCAGGCTAGGATTCGACTCCACCAACAACATGGCCGAATATGAAGCATGTGCCCTAGCCGTCCAGGCAGCGATTGACTCCAATGTCAAACTACTCAAGGTGTACGGCGACTCAGCGTTGGTAATCCATCAGCTGAGAGGGGAATGGGAAACTAGAGATCCCAAGCTGATACCCTACAAAGCCTATATCAAGGAATTGGCTAAGACCTTTGATGAGATCTCCTTCCATCATGTTCCCCGCGAGGAAAATCAAATGGCGGATGCGCTTGCTACTTTGGCGTCTATGTTCCAGCTAACGCCGCATGGGGATCTACCATACATTGAATTTTGGTGTCGTGGCAAACCCGCACATTGTTGCCAAGTAGAAGAGGAACGGGACGGTAAGCCTTGGTATTTCGACATCAAGCGATATGTCGTAAGCAAAGAATACCCGCCAGAGATTGCCGACAATGATAAGAGGACATTGAGAAGATTGGCGGCCGGTTTCTTCATGAGCGGAAGCATACTGTATAAGAGAAACCACGACATGACACTCCTGCGGTGCGTGGATGCCAGGGAGGCGAATCACATGATCGAGGAAGTCCATGAGGGCTCGTTTGGAACGCACGCCAATGGGCATGCTATGGCCAGGAAGATCCTAAGAGCAGGTTATTACTGGCTTACCATGGAAAGTGATTGTTGTGTCCATGTAAGGAAATGCCACAAATGTCAAGCGTTCGCAGACAATGTCAATGCTCCACCGCATCCTCTGAATGTCATGTCCGCCCCTTGGCCTTTCTCCATGTGGGGGATAGATGTCAGCGGGGCCATTGAGCCCAAGGCCTCGAATGGTCATCGCTTCATCCTCGTAGCGATAGATTATTTTACCAAGTGGGTCGAGGCGGCCTCCTACACCAATGTCACGAGGGGTGTGGTGGTCAGGTTCATTAAGAAAGAGATCATCTGCCGATATGGTTTGCCAAGGAAGATTATCACGGACAACGGCACCAACCTGAATAACAAGATGATGGGGGAAATGTGCGAGGAGTTTAAAATCCAGCATCACAATTCCATGCCCTAACGGCCAAAGATGAATGGAGCCGTGGAAGCAGCCAATAAGAATATCAAAAAGATTATCCAAAAGATGACCGTGTCGTACAAAGATTGGCATGAGATGCTTCCATTCGCGTTGCACGGTTACCGAACTTCAGTGCGAACGTCAACTGGGGCAACGCCATTCTCATTGGTATATGGGATGGAGGTTGTGTTACCGTTTGAGGTAGAAGTCCCATCATTAAGGATCTTGGCAGAATCCGGATTAAAGGAATCAGAGTGGGCTCAAACGCGGTATGACCAGCTCAACCTCATTGAGGGTAAGCGCTTAACGGCCATGAGTCATGGGCGCTTATACCAGCAAAGAATGAAGAATGCATTCGACAAGAAGGTACGCTTGCGCGAGTTCCATGAGGGAGACCTTGTGCTAAAGAAAATGTCCCATGCTGTCAAGGACAATCGAGGAAAATGGGCCCCAAACTACGAAGGGCCTTTTGTTGTGAAGAGGGCTTTTTCCGGAGGAGCCTTGGTGCTTACCAACATGGATGGCGAAGAGCTACCTTCACCCGTGAATTTTGATGTCGTCAAGCGATATTATGCTTAGAATCTGGGGCAATTAAGGATGTCGCTGCATGTTCTTTATCTTTATGTGTTTTCTGGATTTCCCCCAGGGATTCCCCGTCTACTGTATCTCTCGTTACAATCTTTTAAAGAAATGAACGTGGATTCGAGGTTTTAGTCCTCACGTTGGTTTCAAACCTTGCGTTAATTTGTGATCACCTGAGCCCTTCCGCTTAGTTCATGGGATGCCCCAAGTGCTTAATTTAAATTGAAACTAAACCAACTTTCACTAAAATTTGCTGCGTGCGAAAACATTTATACATATGCATACGCATGCATATTGTTGTGGTAAAGCAGGGGCAGGATCATCTTGAGCTACCTTCTGGGGTAGAGACAAATCTAGAATAGCAGAAACCAATCAAGGTAAGACAACGACGCGGTCAAGATTTGCCACACCTTGTTGTTTCTTACTTGCAGGTACATAGGGATGGATGCAAGTGGGGATGGGGTCACGACCGACCGATCGTTGCCCCTTCTCTGCGCTAAACAAGCAGAGAACGTCGCGCAAGGCAGCCCAGTATCCTTTGAATTCGCAGTATTTTACTACCATTGTTTGTTTTTTTAAGTAATTAACGCCTAATTCTAACTTAAGTAGGCTCAAATAGGCAAAACGCTAATCGATAAGGAAGGAGGGGACATGGTTAATGTTCCTCTAAAAAAAAAATGTAGGTTAGCTCGCCTGGGCGAGCTGAGCTCGCCTGGGCGAGCATCCCCTGCACCAAAATATAAAAAACGAAGAAAGGGGGGACGTTTTTGTGTTCAAAAACTTCTTTTCCCCCCATTCAAAAGCCATACCCACGGAATTTACGAGTTTGCAGCCCTAGGATCTCTACTTTTCGCATTTTTCGATTCCGTTTTGCGCTTTTGTTCATCACCAACAAGTAAGTATTCCATCCCTAAGCTTTCTAGCTTTTCATTGGTGTATTTTGATCTCCTTTTGGTGCTCTAAATTGTGGGAATGTGCTCAAACATGTGGGGCAATTTTGGTTTGTTTTCTTGCCTGATTGGTTTGAATTGGGGGTTTGTATGAGATGGCCCTAGGCCTATAATGCATTTTGAAGCAATGGGACATGCCACATTGTCCCCGTTCTCTTGCTATTGATGCCTAAACGCGCGCCCGCCAAGTGTTCGGTGAAATGCCTCAATGGCATTAGCGCGTGATTTTTGTAGGGAAACAATCTATGGGACAATTAGGTCTGCACATGTTTTCTATTTTTGGGGACATGTATTCGGTTTCATAAGGGCTAGAGTAATTGCCCCCCATATATACTAGGCCTAGGAACCAAAGTTTTTATGCAAGAGAACACAAGAGTGGGTGCATATTGGGTAAAGTTACCCTTTTTGGCCAGCAATTAGCTATGAGCCACGCTACAATAATTTCCCTACGCCTAGATGTTTAGGAATTTTGTTCATCATAAATGTGTAGGTTTAGAATAGGTAGCAAAATACCTTTGGCAATTTACACTTTGGGGCGTGGTAGCAAAATACTTGGATGTATGTACCTGTAATTTTTGGTAGTCAAAATGTCTCACAAAAAAATATATATGTTGCATTTTATGTAAAGAAAATACCTTACAGAGATACTTTTTAATTTGAACGTCGTTTTAGTCAACAAAAGAAAATATACTTGAATTTGCATGCGGCTTTAGGTAGCAAAAACACTTGAATAAAGCATGAAATGTAGCACCTTATTGTGTAGGTAGCCAAGATTCATCATGAAGTTTGTGTATGTATAGGTATTAGAAATACCAGAATGTGCACGTATGCAATTTTTGATAGCCAAAGTGCTTTAAGTATGCATGTATGTAAATTCAGCAAAGGAAATGCATGTGACGTAGGTAGCAAATACGCCTTGGAAGTACATATAAGTGATCTAGGTAATGAAGGTGCCTTGATTGTGCATGGGTGCATTTTTCTTAGTTAGAAGAATATCTTGTGCGAGTGAATGTTCGTAAGGAAGTATGTGCATGAGTTTGCTCTAAATTTACATTGATGTTTGTGTTTATTGGAGGAGGTTGTATGCCATTTTTGTTTTAAAAGTAGCGTTTCTTGGTAAAACTAACTTCTGAATGTTTGTTCTCGCAGGAAATGGCCCCGAGGAAGCTTGCCTCAAAGAGGTCCAGGAAGGATAAGGCGGCCGAAGGAACTAGTTCCGCTCCTGAGTATGACAGTCACCGCTTTAGGAGCGCTGTACACCAGCAGCGCCTCGAGGCCATCAAGGGATGGTCATTTCTCCGGGAGTGACGCGTCCAGCTCAGGGACGATGAGTATACCGATTTCCAGGAAGAAATAGGTCGCCGGCGGTGGGCATCACTGGTTACCCCCATGGCCAAGTTCGATCCAGAAATAGTCCTCGAATTTTATGCCAATGCTTGGCCAACAGAGGAGGGCGTGCGTGACATGAGGTCCTGGGTGAGGGGTCAGTGGATCCCGTTTGATGCAGATGCTATCGGCCAGCTCCTGGGATATCCGTTAGTACTGGAAGAGGGCCAGGAGTGCGAGTATGGCCAGAGGAGGAACCGGTCTGATGGGTTCGATGAGGAGGCCATCGCCCAGTTGCTATGTATACCGGGGCAAGATTTTTCCCGGACTGCTGCCGGGAGACGGGTGCGGATCATGCGCACCAACATGACCACCCTGACTCAGATATGGATGACTTTGCTGCTCAGCAACATCCTGCCCACCGATCATAATTCCGACCTCCCCCTGCCAAAGTGTCAGCTGGTGTATGCCATCCTGACGCGGATGAGCATCCATGTGGTTCAGTTAATCGCTGATGCCATCTATATTTTTGCAGGTATGGCGCCTACCAGGCACCCTTTGGATCCAGATAAGTCCAACAGGGCCCTGGGATTTCCTGCACTGATCACAGGACTCTGCCAGTCATTCGGAGTCCCCGTTGCACCTACCAAGGTGATTCGGCCGCCCATCACCCGGGCTTTTATTGAGAAGTACTGCACCCAGAGACAGGCTCAGGGTGATGCTCCACAGGCCACAGGCGCGCCACCACCACCTCATCAGGCTGGCCCGGCTGGATCGTTTGACATGGAGCAGTATTTACGGCATTTGGTTCGCCAGCAGGCGGCCAATCACCGGGCACATGTACAGACCCATGATTGTCTTTACCAGCTGAGCCTCAGCATGCAGAGTCAGGGCTTCTCTTCTTTTTCATGCCCTACTCCAGACCAGTTCAGGGCAGAGGTCGCATGGCCCGGGGATTGGCCCGAGGCCCAAGTAGGAGAGGCGCCCCCAGAGGCTCCCGACGATGGAGAGGAGGCCCACGAGGACGAGGAGATGGCCGATTTGCTTGACTTCTTGGGTGGGAGTGGAGCTACATGACTGGGAGATCCCCAGATTCATGTTTTCTTTCATATCTCTTTTGTCATTTTTTATGTTATGTTATTTTTTTGACTTGAGAGACTGATGTTTGTTTTTGTTGTTTCGATTGTCATTTGTATAGCGCATACATTTTTGTTTGGATTGTTGCGTTAGTGTTTATATCATTATTATCGATGATGTTTGAAATTCTGGAACTGTGTAGAGTTTTTCGTTTAGGAACATCGTCCAAAAAAAATAATAATAAAAAAAAAGAGAAGAAGGAAAGAGAGAGCAGGTAAGGAGAAAAAGAAGGAAAATAGAAGATAAAGAACCAACATGTTTTTGAAAGAGATGATTTCCGACTTTTGATTGAAAGGAAAATTTGCTGATCATAGCTAGTTTTTAAAAAAATGTGTGTACACCTGAGGGGTGAATGCTGTGAAATTTCCCCGGACGCCCAAAATGGACTCGGATGAATGCACAAATGGATAAAAGAACATATTTTGGAAACATTGGGTTGACTAAAATAGAGGAAATGAATCCTGAGCCCTAGCATCACATGACCATAAAAATTTGACACTTGAGTGTCCACATAGGTGCATGCATGATCAGTTTTGCATAAAGTTTCCAAATCATCATTTTTGCATTTTGTGTCATGGAAATAATGTGGGGCATCCCTTTTTATCCTTGAACCAAACCAAACCCTGACATGTATCATGTCTAGCCATTCTACGAGCCTTGAGCCAAAATCCTAACTCACCATAAACCTTGACCCGGGGTGAGAATGTCAATCCTTACCCTCGGAAGCAAAAACGAAGAGAAGGAAAATTTCCAATCAAAGAAAAAAAGAGGAAAGGAAATTCCCAATCAAAGAGTGGGAGAAAGCGAAAAGAAAAGAAAGAAAATTCCCAACCAAAGAGTGGGAGAAAGCGAAAAGAAAAGAAAGAAAATTCCCAATCAAAGAATGGGAGAAAGTAAAAGGAAGGAAAGAAAGCTCCTGATCAAGGATCGAAAGAAATCAGAAGAAATGTGCAGAAAGGTCTTTGGACCAGACAATATCTGAACAGAACAGACTTGTCACCAAATAAACAAAAAAAGGGGAAAGGAAACCACGACCTGAAAGTGATCTTCTCCCTTTGATTACCAACCAAAATCCTGTGCATCGATGACTTGTTCGCCTCGCGCCAAAACAAAAGCCAAAAAATCAAAAGCCAGAAAAAATTCAAATCAATCAAAAGCCAAAAAACCCACCAAAAGAACCCGTTTCCGAGGGAAGTCCTATTGATCCATGATCACGCATGTAATTTTTGATTTGATAGGAAATAATTTGCAAAGTCAAGTCATGACATATCTATGGTTCGGAATTAGGATGAAACACTTACCTGTGCGAGATTGATACACTTTGAGTGATTTTCTTCTATTTTTGTCGAACCCGGTGTTTCCTCTAAATGGTCATTTAGAAACAAAATGCTAAACATCCAAAATCTCATTTGTGGTTATGAGGAAATTTCATCAGCAGAGGCGGCGGGCCCGATGACATGCGGAGACAAATTATGGTCATTCCGCACACCTTTTTGCCATTCAGACACAGTTGTGCCCGATGGCACGCAGAGACAAATTATGGTCATTCTGCGCCCTTTTGTCATCCAGAGGCGGCGGACCCGATGACATGCGGAGACAAATTATGGTCATTCCGCACACCTTTTTGCCATTCAGACACAGTTGTGTCCGATGGCACGCAGAGACAAATTATGGTCATTCTGCGCCCTTTTGTCATCCAGAGGCGGCGGGCCCGATGACATGCGGAGACAAATTATGGTCATTCCGCACACCTTTTTGCCATTCAGACACAGTTGTGTCCGATGGCACGCAGAGACAAATTATGGTCATTCTGCGCCCTTCGTCAATCGCGGTCGACAAGCCCGTTGACACGCAGAGATTTACGTCATCTTCCGTGCTCACAGGATCTGTCATGCTGACATTTGAGTCACGCTGACGGGCGGAAATACCCAAGTGGTTATCCGTATAAACATTCTTTTGCTATCTGTAAGACAGAACGCTTGATAGCATGCAGAGACTGACATCGTCTTCTGCACCTTTTGTTCCCCCGAGGATATCAAGTCATTTACATGCGGAGGTATTTTATGGTCACCCGCGACTCTCGTCAACCGAGAGGAACGAAATTAGTGTCTTATCTTTACTTCCCTTTTATCTCCAATAAAAGACAAGTAAAGAGGGGCAACTGTCATACCCTAATTTCGTCCGGGGACCTTTGCTTGATGACATGCAACTTTTGTTTGGTCCTTGTGAGGTGCTTGGCACCCATCATTAGGCAATTTGTGAAATTCCGGGACATGCCGGAAAACAAAAGAAAATATTGATGCACAATCTGTAAGGTTCTGTGACACACCGGAAATCAAATGGAAGCATCGTTGTATAATTAGTGAGGTTCCGTAACATTCCGTAAGTCAAAAAGGGGATGATTATGTAATCCGCAAGGTTCCGTAACATTACGGAAAGAAAACAAGTATCGTTACGAAATTCGTAAGTTTCCGTAACTTTACGAAAAAAGAATCACCAAAAAAAGGCAAGGGGTGTACTTAGTAAAAATGGGGGTGCAAATAGCAACCAGGCCCACTTGGGCCCTCCAGAAGATTCCTCCAGAAGGCTGTTGCTTCTGGAGGAAGCAACCCTGCTCGCCTGGGCGAGCTGGGTGGCAAGCTTCTCCCCCAATTTTCTATAAATAGGGGGAGAAGTGAAGTAGAAAAGGGTTCAGCCCCTTTGGCACTTCTCTCTCTTTTGAATTTGCTTAGAAAAATTGTTTCCGTGAAGAAAATCCAAGCCGAGGCGCTTCCGTAACGTTTCCGTAACGTTTCCGTGAGTGATTTCGCGAAGGTTTTTGACCGTTCTTCGACGTTCTTCATTCGTTCTTCATCGTTCTTCAGTCTTCAACGGGTAAGTACCTCAAACCAAGCTTTTCAATTCATTCTATGTACCCGTTGTGGTCCACATTTGGTTTCATGTATTTTTATTCTCGTTTCATTCACTTTTTGTACCCCCCTTTTGACGTGCTTAAGCCATTTTATTTAAGTCATTTCTCGCTTAACCTAAAAATAAAATAAATTTCCACCGATCGTTTGAATTGTATTATCCGTTAACTTTGGTTGAAATGAATTCCGACCGATCGGTCGTGCCGTAACCACGTTGGAAATCATAAAAAGAGGTAAAATAATAATATAATAATAAAAAAAATACCTTTTAGTAAAATAAAGCGAAAAATCAATCGGACGTTTTCTCTTTGGGATTTCTCATTCTTAATCGAATTGACTAATAACTAAAGTGAAACTAAAGGCTAAAATCAACTCGCCTAGTCAAGCTCGTCCGCAAAAATAGGTTTTTGAAAGTTTATCATTTCAATTTCTTACTAAGTAAAATGGATCATTTTTAAGGTCCAACGCCTTAAAATGATCACCTTTCAAGTAAAAAAGAATCACTTGATTCACGCATAAGAAAGAACTACGTAGGTCTGATTTCCTCATCGCAATTGAGGAATACGTAGGAGCAAAGGGAAACACCCTTGTCGACCACAAAAAGAGAAAAATATAAAAAGGGTATAAAGGATATAAAGTCGTAAAAAGGGAACGTAAAAATCAAAGTCATGTTTGCACATTCGATTAAAGGCTGCCGTCCCTTGGGACGGACGTATGGGGTGCTAATACCTTCCCCGTGCGTAAATACAACTCCCGAGCCTTTCACTTAAAAGTTCGTAGATCGCTTCTTTTCCGGTTTTTCCGACGTTTTCCTCAAATAAACGTTGGTGGCGACTCCGCGCGTATTCCTTTCGTGGAACACGCATCCCGCGAGTCTCGCGTCGCCCTCCCGCCGAAGGGTAGGTTGCGACAGGTGGTGTTTGGGCATTGGTTGTGTGGTAGGTGGGTTTTGTGGTTGATTTAAGGATGTGGATAACTGGGTGGTGGGTAAGGAGAAGGGTTGTTATTGGCTGAGTAATGACATTGTTGGGTTGGTGGGAAACTTGGCCATGTAGGAACGGCAGTCGCAACATGGGTTTCTCCTTCATTCTCTCCCTCTTCATTTGCCCCAATTTTCTCATTCGTCCAAGCAGGATGATTAAATTTGCCTCTTTTCAGACCCACTTCGATCCTTTCGTTGGCGAAAACTAAATCAACAAAGCTTGAAGGTGTGTAGCCCACCATCTTTTCATAGTAGAATACTGGTAATGTGTCTACTATCATTGTTATCATCTCCCTTTTCGTCATTGGGGGTGCCACCTGGGCTGCCAGATCGCTCCACCTTTGGGTGTATTCTTTGAAGGATTCGTGCCCCCTCTTTGCACATGTTCTGTAGTTGCATCCTATCCGGAGCCACATCAGAATTGTACTGATACTGCCTAATAAAGGTAACCATTAGGTCCTTCCAAGAATGGACTCGGGAAGGTTCCAAGTTAGTGTACCAGGTAACAGCTACCCTAGTAAGACTTTCTTGGAAGAAATGTATCAGCAGTTTCTCATCTTTTGCGTATGCCCCCATCTTCTGAAAATACATCTTTAATGGTTCTTGGGGCAAGTAGTCCCCTTGTACTTGTCAAAGTTCGGCACCTTGAACTTGGGAGGGGTGATGATATTGGGTACTAGGAACAAATCTTCTAGGTTAGCTAAGGCATAATCTCTGCCTCCTTCAACGACCATGAGCCTTTCCTCTAGATGATCCAACTTCTCCCATTTCTACCATAGCATGAGAGTTTTTACCCGTTGTGGAATGCAAGAGGTGTGGTTGTGGGTGATACTGAGGGCCCTCCAAAGTGTTTTGCAGGAGTATACCACCAACTACTTGCCCTTCCGTGGCATATCCGAGGCGAGGCTCGAAGTTGGCTAGATTGTGGTGGGGCATTTCATGTGTCTCCCCCATGGGTCGAGAGACATGTGCATGATCAGATTGAGGTTGTTGGCTTTCAATGAGTATGGGAGCAGAGTTATTGACATCCTCCTTGGGAGGCGAGCCATATGGCGGGAAGGCGTGCTTGTTTTGAATTTGCACATCATGGGGCCGTCCGTACTTCCCAAATCTTTGTCCATCATATCTAAGGTTGGATGATTCATTTGCTTGAGGCCAGATGGGGGCATCGGGTTCACCTTAGCAATAGCGTTGGTAGGGGCAACTGCAACTGCATTGGCTTCCATTATCTTCTTCATGCTCATTATGGCCTCCATCATTGTGGCCATTTGCTCTTTCATGGCCTCTATGTCGGCCTTCATCTGCTCTTGCACCTCCTCTACTTCACTCATTCTCTAGCTCTAGCATGAGTTCGGTAAGGGCGCTGTAAAGTGTGTTCTTTTCTTTTTGATAACAATGATTAAGTTCATTTTTTTCTCAAGGAAAGAATGCAATGAGCAATGCAACCAATGAAAAGCATGGATGTATACGAATGATGCATAGTTGAAGTATTGCAAATTTTTATGCAAGACATAGGGTTGAATCAATTTAGATTTTCAACATGGTCCATGACATCTTTGTTAAGGTGAAACTGGAAGTAACAAGGACATCAACAGTCCTAAATGTGTTTGGCAGTAGATGAAGCAGCGATGTAACTCGATCCATCTTTTGCCCCAATTTTTGCAAGATGGTGTCATACCGTAATTTCGTCCGGGGACCTTTGCTTGATGACATGCGACCTTTCTTTGGTCCTTGTGAGGTGCTTGACACCCATCATTAGGCAGTTTGTGAAATTCCAGGACATGCCGGAAAATCAAAAAAAATATTGATGCACAATCCGTAAGTTTCCGTGACACACCGGAAATCAAATGGAAGCATCGTTGCATAATTAAGTGAGGTTCCGTAACATTCCGTAAGTCAAAAAGGGGATGGTTATGTAATCTGCAAGGTTCCGTAACATTAAGGAAAGAAAACAAGTATCGTTACGGAATTCGTAAGTTTCCGTAACTTTACGAAAAAAGAATCACCAAAAAAGCAGAGGGGGGTGTACTTAGTAAAAATGGGGGTGCAAATAGCACCCAGGCCCACTTGGGCCCTCCAGAATATTCCTCCAGAAGGCTGTTGCTTCTGGAGGAAGCAACCTGGCTCGCCTGGGCGAGCTGAGCTCGCCTGGGCGAGCTGGGCGGCAACCACCTCCCCTATTTTGCTATAAATAGGGGAGGAAGTGAAGAAGAAAAGGGTTCAGCCCCTTTGGCACTTCTCTCTCTTTCGAATTTGCTTGGAAAAATCGTTTCCGTGAAGAAAATCTAAGCCGAAGCGCTTCCGAAACGTTTCCGTAACGTTTTCCGTGAAGAATTTCGCAAAGGTTTCAACCGTTCTTCGACGTTCTTCACGTTTCCGTAACGTTTTCCGTGAAGAATTTCGCAAAGGTTTCAACCGTTCTTCGACGTTCTTCATTCGTTCTTCATCGTTCTTCGATCTTCAACGGGTAAGTACCTCGAACCAAGCTTTTCGATTCATTCTATGTACCCGTAGTGGTCCACATTGTGTTTCGTGCATTTTTATTCTCGTTTTGTTTACTTTTTATACCCCCTGTTGACGTGCTTAAGCCATTTTACTTAAGTCATTTCTCGCTTAACTTAAAAATAAAATAAATTTCCACCGAACGTTTGAATTGTATTATCCATTAACTTCGGTTAAAATAAATTCCGACCGTTCGGTCGTGCCGTAACCACGTTGGAAATCAAAAAGAGGTAAAAAAGAATATAATAATCAAAAAGACATCTTTTAGTAAAATAAAGCGGAAAATCAATCGGACGTTTTCTCTTTGGGATTTCTCATTCTTAATCGAATTGATTAATAACTAAAGTGAAACTAAAGGCTAAAATCAATTCGCCTAGTCAAGCTCGTCCATAAAAATAGGCTTTTGAAGTTTGTCATTTCATTTTTCTCACTAAGTAAAATGGATCATTTTTAAGGTCCAACGCCTTAAAATGATCACCTCTTAAAGTAAAAAAGAATCACTTGATAAAAAAGAACTACGTAGGTCTGATTTTCTCATCCCAAATTGAGGAATACGTAGGAGCAAAGGGAAACACCCTTGTCGACCACAAAAAGAGAAAATATAAAAAGGGTATAAAGGATATAGAGACATAAAAAGGGAACATAAAAAACCAAAGTCATGTTTGCACATTCGATTAAAGGCTGCCGTCCCTTGGGGCGGACGTGTGGGGTGCTAATACCTTCCCCGTGCGTAAATACAACTCCCGAACCTTTCACTTAAAAGTTCGTAGATCGTGTCTTTTCCGGTTTTTCCGACGTTTTCCTCAAATAAACGTTGGTGGCGACTCCGCGCGTATTCCTTTCGTGGAACACGCATCCCGCGAGTCACGCGTCGCCCTCCCGCCGAAGGGTAGGTTGCGACAGTTGGCGACTCCACTGGGGACTGTTTTTAGAGAGTTAGGCCATTTAATTTTGTGCAGTTTTACCGTGACTTACCCCTTTGTTGGTTTCCTTTCATTATGTTCTTGTGTATATAAATTCTTGTTGCTTTTAGTGCGTTTTAAATGTATGCATGAAGTAAATATTTATTCATTTGATGCACACAAACACCAACACTATTTGCACACACTGTGAGTGAAAAAGGGCCCTATACCCGGGTTCATGGGAGCATAAGGAGTGGAGGTGAATCTGTGATCATGCTAGGTCTCCGACTTGCTTGATTACAGTGAACCCTCATCTAGAGCTTTTCTCTTTGAAAACCTATTGTTGCTAGTAGTCCCTACTGCTACAATATGTTCTTCAAAGGGGATGATACCTCTAGAAACCATCAAGAGAGATATAACTACCTTGGGGATTATTGCTAAAAGCCTAGTTAGTTCTCTCCCTTATAGGTCCCTTAAATAGGGGCACGAAGCAAACACGCTGCGTGCCATTTTTCACACTGCCATGCATGAGTATCATATACCCTTTTGCTTATGTTCGGTAAATATTGTCATACTGTGCACATTCCCGCATTGTGTCTTTTGCATAGGCATTGCATATGGGTTCTGTCTTGATCCCTACTGTAAACAAACCAACGGAGGGTCCGTATCGCCTTCTTAAAAACGTGCGTTTGGGCATTTCGCTACCCCTAGACGTCGTATCTAAGAAGGGGACAAATTCCCCGGACCCCCGCATTCCTAGATTGCATCTGTGTCATATGCATTCCATCATGCATTCATCCATCCCACCCATGAAATATCGGAGTTTTGATTTGCACCAGCTTTTGTCTCACTTTAGTAAGCATGGGAACAAATCAAACCGGCAAGAGGTTCTACCAAGTCAAGGTCAAAAGCCTAGATACCACCAGCATCAAGGAATTAGGGCGGTTGATGGAACCCCTCCAAATGCAAGCCTTCCGCAAGACTTACGGAAAGATCTTAGAGTTGACCATAGCAGAGGTGTCCATAGAAGCCATTGCATCACTTACCCAATACTACGACCAGCCTTTGAGGTGCTTCACATTCGCAGACTTCCAATTAGTACCAACCATTGAAGAATTTGAGGAAATTCTAGGATGTCCTCTCGGGGGAAGAAAACCATATCTTTCCTCCGGGTGTCTCCCCTCTTTGAGCAGAATTGCAACTGTGGTCAAGGATTCAGCAAGAGGTTTGGACCGCATAAAACAGACTCGGAACGGCATAGCGGGCCTACCACAGAAGTACCTAGAAGACAAGGCGAGGGGTATGGCCAATCAAGGAGACTGGGTCCCGTTTATGGATGTGTTAGCTTTGCTAATTTTTGGGGTCGTCCTCTTTCCAAACGTGGATGGTTTGGTAGACCTAGCAGCAATCGACGCTTTCCTTGCCTACCACCATAGCAAGGAAAGTCCGGTGGTAGCTGTCTTGGCAGATCTATTTGATACATTTGACCGAAGATGCGAAAAGAGTAGCGCACGGATCATCTGTTGCTTACCCGCCCTCTGTGTTTGGTTGGTTTCACACTTGTTCCAACAAGACACAAGACATCCATGTCCGCTCCTGAGCCATCGCTCGTGTACTGAAAAGAGGAGGATAGATTGGGACCGGCTCTTGGCCGGGATAGGAGGTAGAACAATCAGTTGGTTCCCCCGATGGAAGGAAGGGAAAGAAGGAGTCCTTTTCTCATGTGGAAGATACCCAAACATTCCGCTGGTAGGAACGAGGGGTTGTATTAACTAACAATCCCGCGCTCGCTATAAGACAACTAGGGTACCCCATGAGGGGAGCACCGACGGAAGAAAGCATGTCTCCATTCCTTGTGAGGGATTTCGGCGCACAAAATTCCAAGACTATACAAAGAATCCATAAGGCGTGGGAAACCCCGTTAAAGAAAGATCAAGAGCTTAGAGGCATTCGTAATGGCATCATTGGTGGGTACCACGAATGGCTGAAAGTTCATATACGAGGTTTAGATTGGCTCGCCAAGTTAAAAGTCGTCAGCAAAGAGAGTTTTGAAGCACCGGAAGAGGACGAAGAAGTCCAAGCTCTCAAAAGCGAGTTAGGAAAGGCAAAACTTGCCAAGGAGAAGTTCAAGTTGGCCGCTACACACGTTCGGAAGGAGTGTGCCGGGTTACAGGAAGAGAATGCAATTACCGCAAGAGCCCTTGAACAAGAGACCAAGAGGGCTCGCAAGGAAGAGTATGGCCGGAACAAATTTCGCGGAGCTCTATGGGGTAGCAATAGTGAACTCAAGTTGCGAAAGGAAGAAAGGGACCAGTCGCGAGCACATAGCATGGTTTTGAAAGAGGAGTTAGTTGCCTGTTCAAGGTCCAAAAGAAGCTTGTCTCAGCGTTTATGCGAGATGGAGACCAACATGCTAGCTATCATTGCCAAGTACCAAGAAGAGTTAGGTCTAGCCGCGGCCCACGAGCATAGGATTGCGGACGAATATGCCCAAGTATACGCGGAAAAAGAGGCTAGAGGAAGGGTGATCGACTCTTTACACCAAGAGGCAACCATGTGGATGGATCGGTTTGCTCTTACCTTGAACGGGAGTCAAGAACTTCCCCGATTGTTAGCCAAGGCCAAGGCGATGGTAGACACCTACTCCGCCCCCGAAGAGATTCATGGGCTTCTCGGCTATTGTCAGCATATGATAGACTTAATGGCCCACATAATTAGAAATCGTTAGGAAACTTGTATGGTCTCTAAGACCTTGACTAGATACGACTTCCTTTTTGAAATAAAATGAGTTGGTCCCATGTTTCTACTCCAAAAAAGCTTGTGCAAATCAAATCACTCCTACATTTCATCTCTAGCATGCATTTTCTTTCTTTACCCACTCCTCACGTTTGGTTTTTTAGGGAAAAACACCATAACTAAACGCGCCGCAAGGGATCCCTATCGCACCAGATCCAAATCTAGAACGATGGGTGATCAAGAGGAGACGCAGGAACAGATGAAAGCCGACATGTCGGCTCTGAAAGAACAAATGGCCTCCATGATGGAGGCCATGTTAAGTATGAAGCAGCTCATAGAGAAGAACGCGGCCACCGCCGCCGCTGCCAGTTCGGCTGCCGAAGCAGACCCGACTCTCTTGGCAACTACGCACCATCCTCCCTCGAACATAGTAGGACGGGGAAGGGACACACTGGGGCACGATGGCAGCCCTCACCTGGGATACAACCGAGCGGCTTACCCTTATGGATTGCCGCCCAACTATTCACCACCCGTCTTGCAAGAAGATGCGGGCCACATTGCTTCTCCCGTCCATGAAAGAGAGCCTCCTCAGCAGCCCGACGAAGTCCACAAAGACCCTCAAGATTATGCTCGGAGGGATGTCGAGTTCTATCCCCCGATCCCCGAAGGGCCGGCACCAGGCACGTTGCCTCAACCCAACATCGCAGTACCACCAATAGTTCTGTCCACGGAAGGGCCGCCCCCAGCAACTGAAGAAAGGAGGAAGCTCGATCTCCTTGAGGAAAGATTGAGGGCCGTAGAAGGATTTGGGGACTATCCGTTCGCAGACATGACGGATCTTTGCTTAGTACCCGATGTTGTTATTCCCTCGAAGTTCAAAGTGCCGGACTTCGACAAGTATAAAGGGACGACTTGTCCCAAAAACCATCTCAAAATGTACTGCCGTAAGATGGGCGCCCACTCTAAAGATGAAAAGCTGTTGATACACTTCTTTCAGGATAGCTTGGCCGGAGCTGCGGTAGTGTGGTACACTAATTTGGAAGCTTCCCGTATCCGTACTTGGAAGGATCTGATTACCGCCTTTCTAAGGCAGTATCAGTACAATTCTGATATGGCTCCTAACCGTACTCAACTGCAGAATATGTTCAAGAAAGAGGGTGAAACCTTTAAAGAATATGCGCAGCGATGGAGGGATTTGGCGGCACAAGTAGCTCCTCCCATGGTTGAGAGAGAGATGATCACCATGATGGTAGACACTCTGCCAGTGTTCTACTATGAGAAGCTAGTGGGTTACATGCCGTCCAGCTTTGCAGATCTGGTGTTTGCCGGGGAAAGAATCGAGGTTGGATTGAAAAGAGGAAAGTTTGATTACGTTTCCTCCACAAACGTGAATGCCAAAAGAATCGGGGCAACAGGGGCAAAAAGGAAGGAAGGAGATGCCCATGCCGTCTCTTCAACACCCGCGTGGGTCAAACCCCAGCAAACACCTCATGGTACCCATCAGTACGCGCAACATCACCCAAGCTTCTCGGCTCATACTGGGAATACCTCTAGTTCAACACCCGTGCAACCTAAGGCACCCACCCAGAGGGAAGCTCCCCAAGTTCCAACTCCGAACACGACTCGACCGGCCGGTAATTCCAACACGACAAGGAACTTCCCTCCGAGGCCATTTCCAGAATTCACCCCACTCCCAATGACGTACGAAGATCTTCTGCCATCCCTCATCGCCAATCATTTGGCCGTGGTAACTCCCGGAAGGGTCCTCTGAAATTCTGATATTGGGGACAGATGTCGTACAGGATGTCACGACATCACGCTTCAGAACATGCAGATTGTCTTTAACTGTATGAACAGATTAAACAAGTAAATAACACAAGAGAATTGTTAACCCAGTTCGGTGCAACCTCACCTACATCTGGGGGCTACCAAGCCAGGGAGGAAATCCACTAAAATAGTGTTAGTTCAAGGTCTAACAGCCACTGTTTACAACCTTCTCACCTAACCACTACCCGTGCGATCTCTACCTAAGAGCCACTCTTAGATATGAGAAACCCCGCTCACTCCCTCTCAAACACTCTCCCGTGTTTACAAATAAATCAAAGACACACCAGAGATCAACTCTGAACAAAAGGGATCAACCCTACACACTAGAGATCAACTCTACACACTAGAGATCAACTCTACACACAAGAGATCAACTCTACACACTCAGGTCCAACACTTGATGTTAGGGTACCATCAAGGTGGCTCACAAAAGACTCAAGTCCCAAAACTCACAAAATAACTCTTCAATCCCGGACTTGGTAGAAAACTCGTGCAGCCTCCATGATTATATAGCAATGTGCGTTTCTGGGCTGCAACGGCTTGTGCTGGAGGAGATCTATCTTCTTCCTGAAAATCTGCACTTAAAGAACTAAAAGATACAGTTTGATCTTTTAGTTTTTATCTTTAATCTTTAATCCCTGAACGAACTCTTCTACTTTGAAATTCGAACTTTAATTATCTTTTAATTCGTTCCAGAAGATAGATCATCTTATCTCTTGCTAACTGCACAATAATCTGTTAAAGATATAACAGATTTATGTGTCCAGTATTTTCGGGCAAGATGTCAGGACATCGTATCCGACATCGTGGATCCTGCAGCTTCAATGCTTCATTTGACATTTTATCTTGACTTATGCATTGTGCAGCAACTCCAGTATTTTCGGGCAGGATGTCAGGACATTGTATCCGACATCGTGGATCCTGCAACTTCAATTCTTCATTTGACATTTTATCTTGCCTTGTGCATTGTGCAGCCCGATCTTATTCCTTGACATAACGTTGGACATCATGTGCAGCAACTCCAGCTTTCCTTCATTGTCTAAGTGCTTATGTTTTAACAAAATCTTAGCCAATCTTTTAAAACTCCGTAGAGCTAAACACTAACATCCTCGAACCCCCTTTCCCGAAGTGGTATGACCCTAACGCAACTTGCAAGTACCATGGGGGTGTCCCGGGGCATTCCGTCGAAAAATGCTTGGCCCTTAAATACAAGGTCCAACATTTAATGGATGCTGGATGGCTGACTTTCCAAGAGGATCGGCCCAATGTGAGAACCAACCCGCTCGCCAATCATGGAGGGGGAGCAGTTAATGCAGTTGAATCCGATAGGCCGCACAGGTCTAAACCTTTAAGGGATGTGGCGACCCCTAGGAGGTTTATCTTTGAGGCCCTACAAAAGGGAGGTGTGATTCCCCATAGTGGGTGTAAGGAGGATTCCTGTCTGCTACATTCCGGCGAGATGCATGACATGGAGACGTGTTTGGAAGTAGAGGAATTGTTACAGCGGATGGTAGATCAAGGTCGACTGGAAGTCGGCATTGAAGGAAAAGAAGAGCAGCATATATGCATGCAATCTACGGAGGGGAGCGGTGTTGCGAAGCCCAAACCCTTGGTGATATACTTCACTAAAAGCGCAGCTTCGCAAAAGCCCGGACACCCCTTAATGGCCAAACCTGTTCCTTTCCCGTACCAAAATAGTCACGCGGTCCCGTGGAGATATACACCTCCGGGGAAGAAGGAAGAAGAAGTCACTGACGTCAGCTCGCTGTCAGCTAAAGTAACAAATATCACGGGACTGAGTGGTGTGACCCGTAGTGGTCGTGTGTTCGCACCTCCGGACCTACCAGTCCAACCCGCCGACGTCAAGGGAAAAGGAAAAGTGGTGGAGGAACAAGATGGCGAAGCACCCCACGCTTCGAATAAAGATATTCCAGCAAAGGGGCCCCCGGAGAAAAAGGATGGTAGAAAGGAGGTGTCGCTAGAGGAAGCCAGCGAGTTCCTTCGGATAATTCAGCAGAGCGAATTCAAGGTTATCGAACAGCTCAACAAAACCCCGGCTAGGGTCTCGCTGTTGGAGTTACTTATGAGTTCCGAGCCTCATCGGGCTCTGCTAGTAAAAGTGCTGAACGAGGCTCACGTGGCCCAAGATATCTCGGTAGAAGGTTTCGGAGGGCTGGTCAACAATATCACTGCCAACAACTATCTTGCCTTCGCCGAAGAAGAAATCCCCGCCGAGGGGAGAGGGCATAATAAGGCTTTACACGTATCAGTCAAGTGTATGGACCATATCGTAGCCAAGGTGCTCATCGATAATGGTTCCAGTTTAAACGTGATGCCTAAGAGCACTTTGGAGAAGTTACCATTCAATGCTTCCCACTTAAAACCAAGTTCAATGGTGGTTCGGGCCTTCGACGGCACTCGCCGAGAGGTTAGGGGAGAGATCGATCTCCCAGTACAAATAGGCCCTCACACCTGTCAAGTCACCTTCCAAATAATGGATATTAACCCCCCCTACAGCTGCCTGTTGGGGAGCCCGTGGATCCACTCAGTGGGAGTTGTGCCTTCTACACTCCACCAAAAGCTGAAATTCGTAGTGGAGGGGCACTTGGTCATCGTGTCAGGCGAGGAAGATATCTTGGTAAGCTGCCCATCCTCCATGCCTTATGTGGAAGCCGCAGAAGAATCGTTAGAAACTGCTTTCCAGTCTTTTGAGGTGGTCAGCATTTCCTCCGTGGACTCCCTCTTTGGGCAGCCTTGTCTGTCCGATGCAGCGGTAATAATGGCCCGAGTTATGTTGGGGAACGGTTATGAACCCGGGATGGGTTTAGGAAAAAACAACGGCGGCATAACTAGCCTGATAAATACCCAAGGAAATCGTGGGAAGTATGGTTTAGGCTATAAGCCCACTCAGGCGGACATGAAAAGAAGCATCGCGGGAAGGAAGAAAAATGGTCAAAGTTCGCGTTGGAGACAAGAAGGTGAAGGAAGCCCGCCCTGCCACATAAGTAGAAGCTTTATAAGCGCGGGTTCGGGAGACAAAGGTCAAGCGTTCGCGATATGCGAAGATGATATTCCGAGTACTTTGGATTTGGTACGACCATGCCCTCCTGATTTCCAGCTGGGAAATTGGCGAGTGGAGGAACGCCCCGGCATTTACACAACAAGCATAATGTAAACCTTTATGGTTTTAAAAGCTCTATAGTTGGGCCTAGGCTTTAGAGTTTTTCCTTTTGTTAAGGCTTTGTGTCTTTTGTTTTTGAATTTATAATACAAGGATCTTTCTTCATCTGTTCCTGGTCTCTACCCATTCTCATTCATTTGCATGTTTACTTCTTTTTCTGAAACGGCAGATCCGATGACGAGTCCCCCGAAGGTACTAATACCTGGGACCCGTCTATCGACTTCGAGCAAGAAATGAATCAAACGGAAGATGAAGGAAATGAGGATGTGGGACTTCCCCCAGAACTAGAAAGAATGGTCGCCCATGAGGACCAAGAAATGGGGCCTCATCAAGAAGAAACAGAGCTAGTAGACTTAGGAATTGGCAGTGGAAAGAGGGAAGTAAAGATAGGTACAGGTATTACCGCACCTATCCGTGAAGAATTAATAATCCTGCTAAAAGACTACCAAGACATCTTTGCTTGGTCATACCAAGATATGCCCGGTTTGAGTTCTGACATTGTACAGCACCGATTACCTCTAAATCCCGAGTGTTCCCCGGTAAAACAGAAACTGAGGAGGATGAAGCCCGAAACATCCTTGAAGATAAAAGAAGAAGTGAAGAAGCAATTTGACGCTGGATTTCTGGCCGTCGCTCGGTATCCCGAATGGGTTGCCAACATCGTACCAGTTCCTAAAAAAGATGGGAAAGTACGAATGTGTGTAGATTATCGGGACCTGAATCGGGCCAGTCCCAAGGACAATTTTCCTTTACCACACATCGATATCCTCGTAGATAACACGGCCAATTTCGCTTTATTTTCCTTCATGGACGGTTTCTCTGGTTACAATCAGATAAAGATGGCGCCCGAGGATATGGAAAAGACTACTTTCGTCACCCTGTGGGGAACGTTCTGTTACAAGGTGATGTCCTTTGGACTCAAGAATGCCAGGGCAACTTATCAACGGGCCATGGTAGCTTTGTTCCATGATATGATGCATCAAGAGATCGAGGTCTACGTGGACGACATAATTGCTAAATCTAAATCCGAGGAAGAACACCTTGTCAACCTGCGGAAATTGTTCGAAAGGCTTAAGAAATATCAATTAAGGTTGAACCCCGCTAAGTGTACCTTTGGGGTCAAATCAGGGAAATTGCTTGGTTTCATTGTAAGCCAGAAAGGGATAGAGGTAGACCCCAAAAAAGTGAAGGCTATCCTTGAGATGCCAGAACCCCGTACAGAGAGGCAAGTCCGAGGTTTCCTGGGGCGCTTGAATTATATTGCCAAATTCATATCGCAGCTCACCGCCATTTGTGAGCCGTTGTTTAAACTCTTGCGCAAAAACCAAACTGATCGGTGGAATGAGGATTGCCAAGAGGCTTTTGGAAGGATCAAAAAGTGCCTAATGAATCCTCCCGTGCTTATGCCACCAGTACCTGGAAGGCCTCTCATTTTGTACATGACAATCTTGGACGAGTCAATGGGGTGTATGCTGGGGCAACATGACGAATCCGGGAAGAAAGAGCGCGCTGTTTACTACCTAAGTAAGAAGTTCACGACCTGTGAGATGAATTACTCCTTGCTCGAAAGAACGTGTTGTGCTTTAGTATGGGCATCCCATCGCCTAAGGCAGTACATGCTGAGCCATACTACCTGGTTGATATCCAAAATGGACCCGGTTAAGTACATCTTTGAAAAGCCAGCTCTCACAGGACGAATCGCCCGGTGGCAAGTCTTGCTATCTGAGTTTGATATAGTCTACATCACCCAAAAGGCGATAAAAGGAAGCGCTTTGGCAGATTATTTGGCTCAACAGCCTCTTAACGACTACCAGCCCATGCATTCGGAATTCCCGGATGAGGACATCATGGCCTTGTTCGAGGAAAAGTTGGACGAAGATCGGGACAAATGGACTGTATGGTTTGACGGAGCGTCAAACATTCTAGGTCATGGCGTTGGGGCAGTGTTGGTCTCTCCGGACAATCAATGTGTACCTTTCACAGCCAGGCTAGGATTCGACTGCACCAACAACATGGCCGAATATGAAGCATGTGCCCTAGCCGTCCAGGCAGCAATTGACTCCAATGTCAAACTACTCAAGGTGTACGGCGACTCAGCGTTGGTAATCCATCAGCTCAGAGGGGAATGGGAAACTAGAGATCCCAAGCTGATACCCTACAAAGCCTATATCAAGGAATTGGCTAAGACTTTCGATGAGATCTCCTTCCATCATGTTCCCCGCGAGGAAAATCAAATGGTGGATGCCCTTGCTACGTTGGCGTCTATGTTCCAGCTAACACCGCACGGGGATCTACCCTACATTGAATTTTGGTGTCGTGGCAAACCCGCACATTGTTGCCAAGTGGAAGAGGAACGGGACGGAAAGCCTTGGTATTACGACATCAAGCGATATGTCGTAAGCAAAGAATACCCGCCAAAGATTGCCGACAACGATAAAAGGACATTGAGGAGGTTGGCAGCCGGTTTCTTCATGAGCGGAAGCATACTGTATAAAAGAAATCACGACATGACACTCCTGCGGTGTGTGGATGCCAAGGAGGCAAATCACATGATCGAAGAAGTCCATAAGGGCTCGTTTGGAACGCACGCCAACGGACATGCTATGGCCAGGAAGATCCTAAGAGCAGGTTATTACTGGCTTACCATGGAAAGTGATTGTTGTGTCCATGTGAGGAAGTGCCACAAATGTCAAGCATTCGCAGATAATGTCAATGCCCCACCACATCCTCTGAATGTCATGTCCGCCCCTTGGCCTTTCTCCATGTGGGGAATAGATGTCATCGGGGCCATTGAGCCCAAGGCCTCGAATGGTCATCGCTTCATCCTCGTAGCGATAGATTATTTCACCAAGTGGGTCGAGGCGGCTTCATATACCAATGTCACGAGGAATGTGGTGGTCAGGTTCATTAAGAAAGAGATCATCTGCCGATATGGTTTGCCAAGGAAGATTATCACGGACAACGGCACCAACCTGAATAATAAGATGATGGCAGAAATGTGCAAGGAGTTTAAAATCCAGCATCACAATTCCACGCCCTACCGACCAAAGATGAATGGAGCCGTGGAAGCGGCCAATAAGAATATCAAAAAGATTATCCAAAAGATGACCGTGTCATACAAGGATTGGCACGAGATGCTCCCATTCGCGTTACACGGTTACCGGACTTCAGTACGAACGTCAACTGGGGCAACGCCGTTCTCATTGGTATATGGGATGGAGGCTGTGTTACCGTTTGAGGTAGAAGTCCCGTCATTAAGGATCTTGGCAGAATCCGGATTAAAGGAATCAGAGTGGGCTCAAACACGCTACGATCAGCTCAACCTCATTGAGGGTAAGCGCTTAACGGCCATGAGTCATGGGCGCTTATACCAGCAAAGAATGAAGAGTGCATTCGACAAGAAAGTACGCTTACGCAAGTTCCATGAGGGAGACCTTGTGCTAAAGAAAATGTCCCATGCTGTCAAGGACCATCGAGGGAAATGGGCCCCGAACTACGAAGGGCCTTTTGTTGTGAAGAGGGCTTTTTCCGGAGGAGCCCTAGTGCTTACCAACATGGATGGCGAAGAGCTACCTTCACCCGTGAACTCTGATGTCGTCAAACAATATTATGCTTAGAAGCTGGGGCAATTAAGGATGTCGCTGCATGTTCTTTATCTTTATGCGTTTTCTGGATTTCCCCCAGGGATTTCCTGTCTGTTGTATCTCTCGTTACAATCTTTCAAAGAAATGAACGTGGATTCGAGGCTTTTAGTCCTCACGTTAGTTTCACACCTTGCGTTAATCTGTGATCACCTGAGCCCTTCCGCTCAGTTCATGGGATCCCCCAAGCGCTTAATTAGAATTGAACCTGAACCAACTTTCCCTAAATTTTCTGCGTTTGAAAACATTCATGCATACGCATACGCATACGCATGTATATTGTTGTGGTAAAACAGGGGCAGGATCACCTTGGGCTACCTTCTGGAGTAGAGACAAAACAGGAACGGCAAAAACCAATCAAGGTAGGGTAATGACGCGGTCAAGATTGGCCATACCTGGTTGTTTATTACTTGCAGGTACTTAAGAACGAACGCAAGTGGGGATGGGGTCACGACCGACCGATCGTTGCCCTTCTCTGTGCGAAACAAGCAGAGAATGTCGCTGCAAGGCAGCCCCGTATCCTTTGTATTTTGCAGCTTTCTTTTACTTTTTGTTTGTTTTAAAAAGTAAAAAAATAAGTAATCAACGCCTAATTCTAACCTAAGTAAGTTCAAGTTAGGCAAGATGCTAATCCATGAGAAGGGAGGGGACATGGTTAATATTCCCCTCAAAAAAAAAATAAAAAAATGTGCAGGTTAGCTCGCCTGGGCGAGCTGGGCTCGCCTGGGCGAGCCACGCTCGCCTGGGCGAGCTGGGCTCGCCTGGGCGAGCTGGGCTCGCCTGGGCGAGCCACCCCTGCACCAAATTATAAGAACGGGATTGACGAGTTTGCAGCCCTAGGGCCATCCTTTTTCGCATTTTTGATTCCGTTTTGCGCTTTTGTTCATCACCAACAAGTAAGTGTTCCATCCCTAAGCTTTCTAGCTTTTCATTGGTGTATTTTGATCTCCTTTTGGTGCTCTAAATTGTGGGAGTATGCTCAAATATATAGGGCAATTTTGGTTTGTTTTCTTGCTTGATTAGGTTGAATTAGGGGTGTGTATGGGATGGCCCTAGGCCTATAATGCATTTTTGAACAATGGGACATGCCACATTGTCCCCGTTCTCTTGCTATTGACGCCTAAACGCACGCCCACCAAGTGTTCGGTGAAATGCCTCAATGGCATTAGCGCGTGACTTTTGTAAGGAAACAACCCATGGGGCATTTTGGTTTGTACACATTTTCTTTTTTTGGAATATGTATTCATTCTTGAAAAAGGCTAGAGTAATTGCCCCGCATATATATCCTAGGCCTAGGAACTAAAATTTTATGCAAAAAGAACACAAGAGGAGGTGCATGTTGGGTAAAGTTACCCTTTTTGGCCAGCAATCAGCTCTGGGCCACACTACAATATTTTCCCTACGCCTAGATGTTTAGGAATTGTGCTCGTCATGAATGTGTAGGTTTAGAATAGGTAGCAAGATACCTTTGGCAATTTACACTTTGGGTATGATAGCAAAATACTTGGATGTATGTATATATAATTTTTGGTAGTCAAAATGTCTCACAAAAAATATATATAAATGTGTTGCATGTTATGTGGAGAAAACATATTACAAAAAAATATATACCTTCTAATTTGAATACAATTTTAGTCAGCAAAGGAAAATATGCTTGAATTTGCATGTGGCTTTAGGTAGCAAAAACTTGAAAAAAAAAAAAAAAGAGCATGAAATGTAGCACCTTATTGCGTAGGTAGTCAAGATTCATCATGAAGTTTGTATATGTATAGGTATTAGAAATACCAAGATGAGCGCATGTGCAATTTTTGGTACCCCGAAATGCTTTGAGTATGCATGTATGTAAATTTAGCCAAGGAGGCGTGTGTGATGTAAATAACAAATACACCTTGGAAGTACATGTAAATAATCTAGGTAATGAAGCTACCTTGATTGTATATGGGTGCATTTTTCTTAGTTAATAGGATGTCTTGTGCAAGTGAACGTTCGTAGGGAAATATGCGCATAAGCTTGCTCTAAATTTACATTGATTTTTGTATTTATGGGAGGAGGTTGTATGTCATTTTTGTTTTAAGAGTAGTGTCCCACTGGTAAAACTAACTTTCCAAATGTTTGCCTTCGCAGGAAATGGCTCCGAGGAAGCTTGCCTCGAAGAGGTCCAGGAAGGACAAGGCAGCTGAAGGAACTAGTTCCGCTCCGGAGTATGATAGTCACCGCTTTAGGAGTGCTGTACACCAGCAGCGCTTCGAGGCCATCAAGGGATGGTCGTTTCTCCGGGAGCGACGCGTCCAGCTCAGGGACGACGAGTATACTGATTTCCAGGAGGAAATAGGGCGCCGGCGGTGGGCATCACTGGTTACTCCCATGGCCAAGTTTGATCCAGAAATAATCCTTGAGTTTTATGCCAATGCTTGGCCAACAGAGGAGGGCGTGCGTGACATGAGATCCTGGGTAAGGGGTCAGTGGATCCCGTTTGATGCCGACGCTATCGGCCAACTCCTAGGATATCCGTTGGTGTTGGAAGAGGGCCAGGAATGTGAGTATGGCCAGAGGAGGAACCGGTCTGACGGGTTCGATGAGGAGGCCATCGCCCAGCTGCTATGTATACCGGGACAGGATTTTGCCTGGACTGCTGCAGGGAGGCGAGTGCGAATCATGCGCACCAACATGACCACCCTGACCCAGATATGGATGACGTTGCTCCTCAGCAACATCCTGCCCACCGATCATAATTCCGACCTCCCCATGCCGAAGTGCCAGCTGGTGTACGCCATCCTGACACGGATGAGCATCCATGTGGCTCAGTTGATCGCTGATGCCATCTATATTTTTGCAGGTATGGCGCCCACTAGGCACCCTTTGGACCCAGATAAGTCCAACAGGGCCCTGGGATTCCCCGCACTGATCACAGGACTCTGCCAGTCGTTCGGAGTCCCCGTTGCACCTACCAAGGTGATTCGGCCACCCATCACCCGGGCTTTTATTGAGAAGTACTGTACCCAGAGACAGGCTCAGGGTGATGCTCCACAGGCCGCAGGCGCGCCCCCACCACCTCATCAGGCTGGCCAGGCTGGGGCATTTGACATGGAGCAGTATTTACGGCATTTGGTTCGCCAGCAGGCGGCCAACCACCGAGCACATGTACGGACCCATGATTGTCTGTACCAGATGAGCCTTAGCATGCAGAGCCAGGGCTTCGCTTCTTTTTCATGCCCTACTCCAGACCAGTTCAGGGCAGAGGTTGCATGGCCCGGAGATTGGCCCGAGGCCCAAGCAGGAGAGGCACCCCCAGAAGCTCCCGGCGATGGAGAAGAAGCCCACGAGGATGAGGAGATGGCCGATTTGCTTGACTTCTTGGGAGGGAGTGGAGATACGTGACTGGGAGATCCCCAAATTCATGTTTTCTTTCATATTTCTTTTGTCATTTTTATTCTATGTTATTGTTTTGACTTGAGAGACTAATGTTTGTTTTTTGTTGTTTCGATTGTCATTTGTACAGCGCATACATTTTTGTTTAGATTGTTGCGTTAGTATTTATATATCATTACTATCGATGATGTTTGAAATTCTGGAACCGTGTAGAGTTCTTCGTTTAGGAACATCGTCCAAAAGTATATATGTAAAATAAACAAAAAAAATCATGATAAAAATAAAAATAGAAAAGAAAAGAAAATGAAATGGAAAAGAGAACAAAAGGGAAAGAAGAGGGCAAGTAAAGAAAAAGAGAGCAAATAAGAAAAAAAGAAGAGGGCGAGTAAAGAAAAAGAGAGCAAATAAGAAAAAAGAAGAAGGCAAGTAAGGAAAAAGGTGGAAAAAGAGAAAATAAGTTGTCTAGCTAAAAACCGACATGCTTTTGAAAAGAGATGATTTCCAACTCTTCTTCGAAAAAAAAATTCATTGATCATGACCGATTTTTGAAGAGAAAAAAACGTGTCTACACCTGAAGGGTGAATGCTGTGAAATTTCCCCGGACGCCCGAAATGGACTCGAATGAATGCACAAATTGATAAAAGAACATATTTTGGAAACATTGGGTTGATTTAAAATAGAGGAAATAAATCCTGAGCCCTAGCATCACATGACCATAAAAATTTGACACTTGAGTGTCCGCATAGGTGCATGCATGACCAGTTTTGCATAAATTTTCCAAATCATCATTTTTGCATTTGTGTCATGGAAATAATGTGGGGCATCCCTTTTACCCTTGAACCAAACCAAGCCCTGACATGTATCATGTCTAGCCATTCTACAAGCTTTGAGCCAAAATCCTGACTCACCATAAACCTTGACCCAGGGTGAGAATGTCAATCCTTACCCTCGGAAGCAAAAAAGAATAGAAGGGAAATTTCCAATCAAAGAAAAAGAGAAGGAAAATTTCCAATGAAAGCAAAAAAGAAAAGAAGGAAAATTCCCCAATCAAAGAGTGGGAGAAAGCAAAAAGAAAAGAAAGGAAATTCCCAATCAAAGAATGGGAGAAAGTAAAAAAGGGAAGGAAAGAAAGTTCTTGAAGGAAAAACAGAAGGAATATGCAGAGAGGTCTTTGGACCGGACAATATCTGAACAATACAGAATTGTCACCAAATGAACGAAAAAAGAAGGAAAGGGAACCACGACCTAAAATAGTCTTCTCCCTTTGATTACCAACCAAAATCCCGTGCGCTAGCGACTTTTTTTTCTCGCCCCGCACTAAACAAAAACAGAAAAAGAAAAAAGCCAGAAAAATCAAAAGCCAAAAACACACAAAAGAAGAAACCACCAAAAGAACCCATTCCCAAGGGAAGCCCTATTGATCCATGATCACGCGTGTAATTTTTGATTTGATAGGAAATAATTTGCAAAGTCAAGTTATGACATATCTATGGTTCGGAATTAGGATGAAACACTTACCTGTGCGAGATTGATACACTTTGAGTGGATTTCTTCTATTTTTGTCGAACCCAGTGTTTCCTCTAAATGATCATTTAGAAACGAAATGCTAACATCCAAAATCTCATTTATGGTTATGGGAGATTTCATCAGCAGACTCTCCTTCCCCGGTAGACGCATTGTTTTTCACTCAAAAAAGCATATGCTGCTCTAAATCAGTTGGAATATTTGTCTCCTTGCTAAAGCATGTTTGCATTTTAGTGGAGAAAACACCGAGACTTTTTCAAATCTCACAAGTTATCCAGAACTACGTAGGTCTGAGTTCCTCATTGGAGGATACGTAGGAGCAAGAGCCTCGCTTTTGTCGACCACACCGCCTTTTGTTGCCATGACTCAAGAGCTGGTAGCCCGCAGAGACACCTTACGGTTATCCGCACCTCGTCATTCAGTGACCCCAAGTGTGATTCACGAGCAGAGACCAATATGGTCATCTGCGCCCTTTCCGGAGATGTCAGCATTTTCCGATGGAGACTTTTCAAGTCTCACAAGTTATCAAGAACTACGTAGGTCTGAATTCCTCATTGGAGGATACGTAGGAGCAAGAGCCTTGCTTTTGTCGGCCGCCCCATAATCTTTGTCATACTGACCCTGAGGTCATGTGACATGCACCCTTGTATCATTCAGAGGCGGCGGGCCCGATGATACGCGGAGATACCTTACGGTTATCCGCACCCTTTTGTCATCCAGAGGCGGCGGGCCCGATGACAAGCAGAGACCAAGTTTGGTCATTCTGCACCCTTGTATCATCCATAGGCGGCGGGCCCGATGATACGCGGAGATACCTTACGGTTATCCGCACCCTTTTGTCATCCAGAGGCGGCGGGCCCGATGACAAGCAGAGACCAAGTTTGGTCATTCTGCACCCTTGTATCATCCAGAGGCGGCGGGCCCGATGATACGCGGAGATACCTTACGGTTATCCGCACCCTTTTGTAATCCAGAGGCGGCGGGCCCGATGACAAGCAGAGACCAAGTTTGGTCATTCTGCACCCTTGTATCATCCAGAGGCGGCGGGCCCGATGATACGCGGAGATACCTTACGGTTATCCGCACCCTTTTGTCATCCAGAGGCGGCGGGCCCGATGACAAGCAGAGACCAAGTTTGGTCATTCTACACCCTTGTATCATCCAGAGGCAGCGGGCCCGATGATACGCGGAGATACCTTACGGTTATCCGCACCCTTTTGTCATCCAGAGGCGGCGGGCCCGATGACAAGCAGAGACCAAGTTTGGTCATTCTGCACCCTTGTATCATCCAGAGGCGGCGGGCCCGATGATACGCGGAGATACCTTACGGTTATCCGCACCCTTTTGTCATCCAGAGGCGGCGGGCCCGATGACAAGCAGAGACCAAGTTTGGTCATTCTGCACCCTTGTATCATCCAGAGGCGGCGGGCCCGATGATACGCGGAGATACCTTACGGTTATCCACACCCTTTTGTCATCCAGAGGCGGCGGGCCCGATGACAAGCAGAGACCAAGTTTGGTCATTCTGCACCCTTGTATCATCCAGAGGCGGCGGGCCCGATGATACGCGGAGATACCTTACGGTTATCCGCACCCTTTTATCATCAGAGGCGGCGGGCCCGATGACAAGCAGAGACCAAATTTGGTCATTCTGCACCCTTGTATCATCCAGAGGCGGCGGGCCCGATGATACGCGGAAATACCCGAGTGGTTATCCGTATAAACATTCTTTTGCTATCTGTAAGACAGAACGCTTGATAGCATGCAGAGACTGACATAGTCTTCTGCACCTTTTGTTCCTCCGGGAACAACAAGTCATTTACACGCGGAAATTTCATGGTCACCCGCGACTCTCGTCAACCGAGAGGAGCGAAATTAGTGTCATACACTGATTTTCGTCCGGGGACCTTTGCTTGATGACATGCGACCATTCTTTGGTCCTTGTGAGGTGCTTGGCATCCATCATTAGGCAATTTGTGAAATTCTAGGAACGACAAGTCATGGTCGCCCGCGACTCTCGTCAACCGAGAGGAGCGAAATTAGTGTCATACACTGATTTTCGTCCGGGGACCTTTGCTTGATGACATGCGACCATTCTCTGGTCCTTGTGAGGTGCTTGGCACCCATCATTAGGCAATTTGTGATATTCTGGGAACAACAAGTCATTTGCATGTGGAGATTTTATGGTCACCCGCGACTCTCGTCAAATCGAGAGGAACGAAATTAGTGTCTTATCTTTACTTTCCTTTTATCTCCAATAAAAGACAAGTAAAGAGGGGCAACTGTCATACCCTAATTTCGTCCGGGGACCTTTGCTTGATGACATGCGACCTTTCTTTGGTCCTTGTGAGGTGCTTGACACCCATCATTAGGCAGTTTGTGAAATTCCAGGACATGCCGGAAAATCAAAAAAAATATTGATGCACAATCCGTAAGTTTTCGTGACACACCGGAAATCAAATGGAAGCATCGTTGCATAATTAAGTGAGGTTCCGTAACATTCCGTAAGTCAAAAAGGGGATGGTTATGTAATCTGCAAGGTTCCGTAACATTAAGGAAAGAAAACAAGTATCGTTACGGAATTCGTAAGTTTCCGTAACTTTACGAAAAAAGAATCACCAAAAAAGCAGAGGGGGGTGTACTTAGTAAAAATGGGGGTGCAAATAGCACCCAGGCCCACTTGGGCCCTCCAGAATATTCCTCCAGAAGGCTGTTGCTTCTGGAGGAAGCAACCTGGCTCGCCTGGGCGAGCTGAGCTCGCCTGGGCGAGCTGGGCGGCAACCACCTCCCCTATTTTGCTATAAATAGGGGAGGAAGTGAAGAAGAAAAGGGTTCAGCCCCTTTGGCACTTCTCTCTCTTTCGAATTTGCTTGGAAAAATCGTTTCCGTGAAGAAAATCTAAGCCGAGGCGCTTCCGAAACGTTTCCGTAACGTTTTCCGTGAAGAATTTCGCAAAGGTTTCAACCGTTCTTCGACGTTCTTCATTCGTTCTTCATCGTTCTTCGATCTTCAACGGGTAAGTACCTCGAACCAAGCTTTTCGATTCATTCTATGTACCCGTAGTGGTCCACATTGTGTTTCGTGCATTTTTATTCTCGTTTTGTTTACTTTTTATACCCCCTGTTGACGTGCTTAAGCCATTTTACTTAAGTCATTTCTCGCTTAACTTAAAAATAAAATAAATTTCCACCGAACGTTTGAATTGTATTATCCATTAACTTCGGTTAAAATAAATTCCGACCGTTCGGTCGTGCCGTAACCACGTTGGAAATCAAAAAGAGGTAAAAAATAATATAATAATCAAAAAGACATCTTTTAGTAAAATAAAGCGGAAAATCAATCGGACGTTTTCTCTTTGGGATTTCTCATTCTTAATCGAATTGATTAATAACTAAAGTGAAACTAAAGGCTAAAATCAATTTGCCTAGTCAAGCTCGTCCATAAAAATAGGCTTTTGAAGTTTGTCATTTCATTTTTCTCACTAAGTAAAATGGATCATTTTTAAGGTCCAACGCCTTAAAATGATCACCTCTTAAAGTAAAAAAGAATCACTTGATAAAAAAGAACTACGTAGGTCTGATTTTCTCATCCCAAATTGAGGAATACGTAGGAGCAAAGGGAAACACCCTTGTCGACCACAAAAAGAGAAAATATAAAAAGGGTATAAAGGATATAGAGACATAAAAAGGGAACATAAAAAACCAAAGTCATGTTTGCACATTCGATTAAAGGCTGCCGTCCCTTGGGGCGGACGTGTGGGGTGCTAATACCTTCCCCGTGCGTAAATACAACTCCCGAACCTTTCACTTAAAAGTTCGTAGATCGCGTCTTTTCCGGTTTTTCCGACGTTTTCCTCAAATAAACGTTGGTGGCGACTCCGAGCGTATTCCTTTCGTGGAACACGCATCCCGCGAGTCACGCGTCGCCCTCCCGCCGAAGGGTAGGTTGCGACAGATAGTTACTTCCATACTTCAACTTGACTTAATGAACCTTTTTTCGTAAAGGCATGAGCTTGGTTCAACCCCATAATCCAAGGAATGGCAATTCTGATTGCCAATACTTCGACAACATTTCATAGACATGAAAGACTCGGGAATACGTATGCTATGCATGGAAAATGTAATTATGAGATTAAGATGCCCGAAGAAACATCATTTCCTAGTTAACTACGCATTAGGTATCATGCTCAATCATTTTGTTTTGTTGTTGTGTTTTTTTTTTAGAAATGGGTTTATGTTCATTATGATGCCATGAAGAGATGTTTATGTGATGCATGATATGAATGCATTTACAGACACGAGAGCCCGGAAAATTATCTCTTCTTACTTGCGCATTTGGGGGCGCAGTGCCCCATGTGTGCAGTTAAGAAGGTGATATGGTTCTTCCGGCTTCCCATGACAAAAGACGAGACCAACATACAACGCGTGCGTGATGACATGATGTAGATGCGCAAAACCATAACACGGGAATGTACACAGTATGGAAATATCCACAGATAATTATACAGCAAAGGCATACATGACATTTAGGTTATATGCATGGCAGTGTTTAAAAGGCACGCAACGTGTTTGCTTCGTGCCCCTATTTTAGGGACCTAAATGGGAGGAACTAAAAGGCTTTTAGTGATAATTCCCAAGGTGGTCATATCTCTCTTGATGGTTTCTAGAGGTATCATCCCCTTCAAAAAACATATTGCGGTAGTAGGGACTACCAGCAACAATATGTTATCAAAGAGAAAAACTCTAGATGAGGGTTCACTGTTATCAAGCAAGTCGAAGACCCAACATGACCACAGATTCACCTCCACTCCTTATGTTCCCATGGACCCGGGTATAGGCCCCTTTTCAACTCACCGTGTGTACAAATAGTGTTGGTGTTTGTGTGCATCAAATGAATAAATAACTATCTCATGCATACATTTCAAAAATACACTAAAAGCATCAAAGAGTTATATACAAGAACGTAAGAGAAATAAGAGGAAAACCAACAAAAGAGGAAGTCATGATATTGCACGAGATTAGAAGGCCTAACTCTCTAAAAACAGTCCCCAGTGGAGTCGCCAACTGTCGCAACCTACCCTTCGGCGGGAGGGCGACGCGAGGGCTCACGGGTGCGTCTTCCAAGAATGGAAAATGCGCGGAGTCACCACCAACGTTTATTCGAGGAAAACGTCGGAAAAACCGGAAAAGGATGTGGTCTACAAACTTTAAGTGTGAAAGGTTCGGGAGTTGTATTTACGCACGATGAAGGTATTAGCACCTCACACGCTCGTCACAAGGGACGCAACCTTTAATCAAGTGTGCAAATATGACTTCAAATTATTTTATTTTCCCTTTCTTATGTTTTTATGTCTTTTTACGCTTTTTTGTATTTTTTATCTTTTTGTGGTCGACAAGGGTGTTTCCCTTGCTCCTACGTATTCCTCAATTGTGATAAGGAAATTAGACCTACATAGTTCTTTCATAACTAAACGTTGGTTAAGTTGTTTTTATCTTTTTTTGCGAAATATATTTTGATTGAATAAAAGGTCATTTAAGGCGTTGGACCATTAAACGATCTTTCGATTCTTTTGAAAGGAGAGAAAACATTAAGGCATTAGACCATTAATGATCTCTTGGTTTTTTGAAAGAGGTAGAGGTGACAAAGCTATGTGTTGATTTTAGGCTTTTGAAAAAATCAACTTTTAACCAATAAAAGTGAAAAGGACCATTTTAAGGCGTTGGACCTTAAAAAATGGTTTTTAGGTGATGACAAAAGCTTGATTTATGAATTGATTTTAGCCTTAGTTTCCCTTTGGTTATTAGTCAATTCAATTAAGAAAGAAAATCCCAAAGAAAAAAAACGTCCGATTGATTTTTTTTATTATTTTATTTAAAGATATTTTTTTATTATTATATTATTATTTTGCTTCTTTTTGGTTTTAAACGTGGTTATGGTGTGAAAGATTGGTCGGATTTTATTCTAACAGAAATTAAAAGATGTTACAACTCAAATGATCGGTGGAAATTCATTTTATCATTTATTAGGCGAGATAACGGCTTAAACGATCGGTTAAAGCTCTTTAAAAATGGAAGAAAAGAAAACCGAAAATGAACGAAATCAAGATGAAAGCTAAAAAATAAGAAATGAATTAAAAGTCTCGGATTCAAAATCTTACCCGTTGAAGAACAAAGAACGAACGAAGAACGGATGAAGAACAGTGAAGAACGACGGAAAACCTTCACGGATTCTCTCACAAAAATGTCTCGAAAGCGTTACGGAAGCACCTCGGCTTGGATTTTCTTCATGAAAACAATTTTTTTCACCCAAAACAGCTGAAATGCATAGCCAGGGGGATGAGGGATATTTAGAAAAGCCCCATTTTGCCTATTTATAGGGAAAAGGGGGAGGAGGTTGCCGCCCAGCTCGCCCAGGCAAGTTTGGTTGCTTCCTCCAGAAGCAATCCTGCTTCAAAAATACTCTGGAAGGCCCAAATTCAAAATTTCAAAAATTTCTATTTGCACCCCCCATTTTGATAAGTTCACCCCTTCTTTCATAATTTACGGAAAAGTTATGGAAGCCTATAGGACTTAACTTTCTTCTTTTTTCTCTTCCTTCTCACCCATATTAAGTGAAATGTGCTTATTTAGGGTTATGGGAATTTTACGAAAGCATTACGGGAGTCCCGGAAGCCATTTTTTTAACAAAACGGGGGAAGTGGTTGCCGCCCAGCTCGCCCAGGCGAGCTAGGTTGCTTCCACCTTAAGCAAGGAAATGCCCAGAATCCTCTAGAAGGGTCTAGATTTGAAAATTTCTATTTGCACCCCCATTTTACTAAATAATCCCCCTTTGCCCTTTTTTGTTGATTCTTTTTCCGTAACGTTACATAACTTCACGAATTACGCAACGATACTTGTTTTCTTTCTGTAATGTCACGAAACCTTACGGATTATGCAATTGTCCCCTCTTTGGCTTTTGGAATGTTACGGAACTTTACGGATTGCGCATTAACGCTTCCTTTCGACTCCTGACATGTCGCAGAACTTCACGGATTGCCTAATGATGGGTGTCAAGTACCTCGAAGTCGTCAAGTGAAGGTCGCATCCCACCAAACAGATGGTCCCCGGACGAAATTAGGGTATGACAACATGCATTAAGTGAATATTTGATGTGTGTGCTTGAAAATAAATTTAATTGAATTGGGAGAAGCCCAATCCAATTAAATTTTAGAGGGGGAGGTGAGCATTTGCTTGCTACACCCCATTGCCACATCATATAGTCACACTTTGTGCATGTCCTTCATGTTTTACATGCCTCATGACACCTAAGCACACTTAGTGGAGAATCCGCCTGAATTCTTTTTGTGCACAATTTTGTGTGACACCTAAGTGTCACACAAAATTGGAGGGAAATTTGAATTTCAATTCAAATTTTACTTGAATTTGAAATTGAATTTGTGGAGCCAAACTTTGGAGCCAAAATTTCACTAATTATGATTAGTGAATTTTAGTTATGGTTTAGCCCACTAATCCAAGATCAATTCCAAGATTCTCCACTAAGTGTGCTTAGGTGTCATGAGGCATGTAAAGCATGAAGGACATGCACAAAGTGTGACTATATGATGTGGCAATGGTGCAAACCCCTTTACTGGCCATCTTCCCATAAGAGAATATAGTTCCTCACCAACTCAATGAGTGGTGCTACAAGTATAGAAAAATATGGGACAAACCTTCTGTAAATGTTTGTTAAGATATTGAAGCCCCAAATTTCCCTTATACTTGGTGGAGTAGGCCACTCAGGAATGACCTTTATTCTCTTAGGATCCATGGGAAGCCCTTGATCACTATTTAAAAAGTTAAGGAAAGTAATGGAATAAAACATACCTTTTTCTTTATTTTCATGTTGATTATTCCTACAAAAAATTATGACAAACCTAAGGTGTTCCACATGAGCACCTAGGTTTGCATTTAAACAAAAAAATAAGAACAAAACTACCTAATGAGTCCTTATGTACACAAATCATGAAGATGTTGGGTGCATGAGTGATTTTACAAAAGAGTGTTGCACCACTCAACACATTCATTATACCACCTATCATAAGGATTTGGTGCCTAATAATACCTATTTTAGGCACCAACAAAGCACAAGGATTTAAGCTCTTGCGAACCAAACCCTCATCCAACAACTCCTTTACTTGAGGAATAACCTCAAGCAAAAGAGTTATGGCGGTGCTAAGGCATGTTTCCCTTGATAGAAGAAGGTAGAAAGATTGTTTAAGAAGGAGTGCCCTTTTAATATCACCTTTTGTTGCAAAATGATTTTCCTTCTTAACAATCTTCTTGGAGGAATTCTTTGTTGGATCAAGTGGTCTCAGAATAATTAAGAAGGGGGGGTTGAATTAATTATTCCTAAACCTTTACTAATTAAAAAATTACTCTTCTAAGGCTTTTATTAAGTTGTTAAGAGAATAAGGAGTAGAAGAGAAACTTAATAGAAAGTAAAAGCGGAAATTAAATGCACAGCGGAAATTAAAAGAGTAGGGAAGAAGGAGACAAACACACAAGAGTTTTATACTGGTTTGGAAACAACCCGTGCCTACATCCAGTCCCCAAGCGACCTGCGGTCCTTGAGATTTCTTTCAACCTTGTAAAAATCCTTTTACAAGCAAAGATCCACAAGGGATGTACCCTCCTTTGTTCTCTTTGAACCTAGTGGATGTACCCTCCACTAGAACTGATCCACAAGAGATGTACCCTCTCTTGTTCTCAGTCAATAACCCAAGTAGATGTACCCTCCAATGTGTTAAGACAAAGATCTCAGGCAGTTAAACCTTTGATACTTTGTGAATGGGGATACAAAAGAATTTTCATGCGGTTAGTCCTTTGAATACTTTTGTATAAGGCAAAGGGAAGAATTAAAAGAATTCTCAGACTGTGTCGTTTTGAATTCTTTGACAAGGGAGAAGGGAGACACAAAAGAATTCAGGCGGTAAGTCCTTCGTTCTTTTGGAAAAAGGGAGAAGAGAGACACAAAAAGAATTCAGGCGGTTAGTCCTTGGCGAATTCTTTTTGGCAAAGGGAGAAGAGATGAAAAGAATGAATAGCACAAAGTGTGACTATATGATGTGGCAACGGGGTGTAGTAAGCAAATGCTCACCTCCCCCTCTAAAATTTACTTGGATTAGGCTTCTACCAATTCAATTAAAATTTATTTCCAACCACACACATCAAATATTCACTTAGTGCATGTGAAATTACAAAGCTACCCCTAATACAAAAACTAGTCTAGGTGCCCTAAAATACAAGGGCAGAAAAATCCTATATTTCTAGGGTACCCTACCTACATTATGAAGCCCTATATACAAGACCCAAAATTAATGAAACCTTAATCTAATATGTACAAAGATAAGTGGGCTCATACTTAGCCTATGGGTCCGAAATCTATCCTAAGGCTCATGAGAACCCTAGGGCCTTCTCTTGCATCTTTGGCCCAATCTTCTTGGAGTCTTCTATCCAATGCCCTTGGGGGGTAGGATTGCATCAAATACGACTAACTTTTGTGTATAAAATCTGTGTAAATTGTATCAAACTCCTCCAATTTATCGTTGTTTTGTAGTATTGTAATTACTTTTTGTTAAAGATAGGTAATAAATACTTAGTATGTCCATTTTGTGTGTTTAATAATCATTTTCTCTCAATTTTAGGTTAACTAGGCCAGTTTGTGAAGTGTTGATTTTCACCCTCTCGCTAAGCCAATCTTCTGGCTTAGCGAGCCATCCGTTGAGCGCAACACTCCTTGACTGAGCGCGAGGAAGAATATGGAAGAAGGATGAGTTGTGCATTGCGCTAAGCGAATGGTCATCCAGCGAAGCGCACCGCTTCAGTCCATCCCGCTGAGCGAGAAAAGCACGCGCTAAGCCGTAATCCACTAATGAGCGTTTTGCGGTTCAGAATTGCGCTAAGCGCGAAAGCACAAACAAAGCCATCTCTTTAAGCCTGAAATCATATTTTGGAGTGGAGTTTGGGCCTTTTCTTGAAGCTTCTGCATGTCTAGGGTTTTCTAGAGAGTGAAAGGTCAAAGTTCCAGAGAGTTTTGAGATTTTGCTGTGTGAAGACCTGCAGAGAACCGAGCTTGAAGAGGAAGCCGTCCTGAGAGCTTGAGATGAGTTTGTGAGTGATTGTGAGGTCCTAGAGGTGGAGGAGACATCCCCACCACTTGTATTTCTTCAATCCTTCATCTTTTTCTTCTCTTTGTTGTAAAGGAAGCTTCCCAGTTATGGAGAGCTACATCCTCTGTTGGTTCTTCCTTGTAGGTACTTGATGTAAATATCTGTATATCTATTTAATGATGTTTTTTGTGTTCACTGTGCTATCAAAACTTCATTCTACCATGCTTTTAGCTTGATCACGTAGATGCATGTGTTTTTAGGATCATTCAACAGTGGAAACTGGTCTGATTCTTAGAACTTGATAGGACGGGGCTAGTTTATCGTATTATCACGAGGGATTGGGGTACGGTAACCTAGTTGTTGTATGTTTGTCTTAATACGGTTCTAGTCGAGTTTAGTCCAACAAGAGGAATCTGTGGACGATGAGTGATCAGGATTAGGCTAGACTATCATGAGGAATCGAGGTTTAGCATTTCAGGAGACACCATAGAACACATGAGCATTGTTAAGTAGAGAATATCCTTTTAACATCAAGCACCTATTAGGAAGACCAACGTGTTGTCTACTTGTCTTTATGCATCATTACTCACGTGATTTTCCTTTTAATAGTTAGTTTGCATACCTGTGCATAATCCACACATCTCTTTTCATACTAGACACCTATTCAGTGAAGTAGCTTTACCAAGTAACACAAGTTTCCCGACAGTTCGATACTCGGTTCTTACTGTTTTATACTACTTGCGTGATCTGGTGCACTTGTCTCGACCGAACAAGTTTTTGGTGCCGTTGTCGGGGAACTTTGATGTAAGCTCTATTGGAGCTTGTAGGCCTTGGATCTTCTTCATCAATGGATTCCTTTGCTTCTTGGAAGATGAATGGCAGCGGAATGGAGAAGGAAGAGAGAGAGGAGATGCCACTTCAAGGAGAATATGAGTCTAGAAGAAGCTCACCACCATAGGAGGCCATGGATAAGAGCTTGGAGGAAGGAGATGAATGAAGGGAGAGGAAGAGAAGAGCACGAATTTTTGTGCTCTAAAAGCGCTCTGAAATCTGAAGTTTAATTTTCAAATGATCAAAGTTCAAAAAAATGCACACAAATGGCCTCTATTTATAGCCTAAGTGTCACACAAAATTGGAGGAAAATTTGAATTTCTATTCAAATTTCACTTGAATTTGAAATTGAATTTGTGGAGCCAAATTTTGGAACCAAAATTTCACTTATTATGATTAGTTAATTTTAGCTATAGTTCAAACCACTAATCCAAGATCAAGTCCAAGATTCTCCACTAAGTGTGCTTAGGTGTCATGAGGCATGTAAAGCATGAAGGACATGCACAAAGTGCGACCATATGATGTGGAAATGGGGTGTAGCAAGCAAATGCTCACCCCCCTCTAAAATTTAATTGGATTGGGCTTCTCCCAATTCAATTAAATTTATTTCCAACCACACACATCAAATATTCACTTAATGCATGTGAAATTACAAAACTACACCTAATACAAAAAACTAGTCTAGGTTCCCTAAAATATAAGGGCTGAAAAATCCTACATTTCTAGGGTACCTTACCTATATTATGGAGCCCTAAATACAAGTCCCAAAAATAATGAAACCATAATCTAATATGTACAAAGATAAGTGGGCTCATACTTAGCCCTTGGGCCCGAAATCTACCCTAAGGCTCATGAGAACCCTAGGGTCTTCTCTTGCATCTTTGGTCCAATCTTCTTGGAGTCTTCCATCCAATGCCCTTGTGGGGTAGGATTGCATCATTACCTCCCCCTTGAAAAGGATTTGTCCTCAAATCCCAAGGTTCTTGAAACTCTGGGCTTTTTTCCTCAACACCTGTAAAAAGAACAAAAACATTTGTATTAGTGGTGTTTGGTATGTTAATGTAAGGTAAGGTCTAAAAACCCATTTCCTGGGCATCTTCCCATGAAGGAACATGGTTCCTCACCAACTCAATGAGTGGTGCTACAAGTATAGAAAAATATGGGACAAACCTTTTGTGAAAGTTTGTTAAGTCATGGAAGCCCCAAATTTTTCTTACACTTGGTGGAGTGGGCCACTCAGGAATGACCTTTATTCTCTTAGGGTTCATGGGAACCCCTTGATCACTATTTAAAAAATTAAGAAAAGTAATGCAATAGAACATACCTTTTTCTGTATTTTCATGTTGATTATTCCTACAAGAAAGTATGACAAACCTAAGGTGTCCCATATGAGTACCTAAGTTTGTATTGAAACTAAAAATAAGAACAAACCTACCTAATGAGTCCCTATGTCCACAAATCATGAAGATGTTGGGTGCACGAGTGATTTTACAAAAGAGTGTTGCACCACTCAAAACATTCATCATACCACCTATTTTAGGGATTTGATGCCTAATAATACCTATTTTGGGCACCAACAAAGCACAAGGGTTTAAGCTGTTGCAATCCCAACCCTCATCCAACAACTCCTTTACTTGAGGGAAAAAACTCAAGCCTAAGAGGTGTGGCAATGCTAACAAGTGTCTATTCACAAAAGAGAAAATGTGGAGGTTGTCTAAGAGGGGAAATAACTTTAATATTTTTCTTTATTTCAAAATGTCTTTCCTTTGTAGCTAACCTCTTGGAGGAGACACTTGCCTCCTTACACTCCTCCTTAACCATTAAAGGTTGTCCTTCTTCTTGTGGGTAGATCTCTTCACTAGATTCTTACTCTTTTGCTTCTTCACTTTCACTAGAGGAAGGAAGAGTAGTAGCCTCATCTTGGCTACTATAAATGTCTTTGCCCCTCATAATCATGGTTTTCTTGGTGGGGCTTTGAGAAATAATGTGTCCTCTTCCAAGACATTTAAAGCACTTTATAAATCTAGTATTCTCTTGCATACTAGCCTTAAAGGGTTGCCTTTCTATTGTCTTCCCCTTATTATCTTTGGGCTTAGAAGGTGTCACCCCTAAGATGCCTTGACCTTGGTCTTTCTTTGGATAAGAGTGAGAGCCATAAGATTTTGAAGTAGACTTCCTTTTAAGTTGTTGCTCTACCCTTATTTCCGAATCTAAGTTAGCCTCTACATTGTCCTTCCCATGGAAGTATGGGAGGTTAATGTTAGCCTCTTGAGGCTTTCTTTCCTTTTCTCTCATGTGGGAGTGAGGTCTAAGATGTGACCTATGCCTTCCTTTATAATAGTCACGAAGTTCTTCACTTAGGCTCTTGCAAGAGTTATGACTACTATAGGAGGCGTGTTTTTCTTTTCTTAATTCTTTTAGTATTTTCCTTCTTTCTTCTTCCCTTATTTGTTCCCTTTCATCTTGATTTATTTTTACCCTCTCTTTTCCTTTTTCTTTTCTTTCTACTTTTTCTTTCCAGAACTTGAGGGAACTCAACTCATCTAAGATTCTAGATAGAGGGTCCCTATGATTAGTACCCTTTCCATTAACACTAGATGAATGATGACTCATGTTGGTTCCTAAGTTGTGGTTCTTTCTTGTTGGGGATTTGTAAAAAAGGCAAAAGCTAAGGTTCCAAAAGAACTCAAGATAAGCGTGATAAGAAAAAGAAAGTACTATGCAATAACAAGATAAACTAGGTGTGGCTAGTAAAGAAAATAAACTATGAAAGTAAGCAAGAAATTAAAGTAAAAGAAATGTAAGCTAGGCGGATCCTAAGAGTGTTTGGATGACCTCATTTAAGGTTCCCCACAAAACACTCACTCTCCTAAGGGAAAATTGCCTAAAATTATTACACACAAATGGAAGTAGGGTGACCTATTGGAGGCTCCCAACTTACTTCCAATGAAAGGCCTTTTTGTTACAAAATTTGAAAGCAAAGAAAATTGCCAATTACAAAATTACGAAAAAAAGTCCTCAATTGTGGTGGCTATTCTCTCTTTGGTGTTTCACTCAATTTGGAGTGCTTCTTAGTCCAATAGCTCTTAAGGTGGTTGGTCCCTTGCTTCTTGACTCAAATTCTTGAAGGGATGGCACCAATCCTCCTTTCCAATTCCCTATATGGCAACTCACAAGCAAGGAAACAAAGAGACAAGCAATAACCAAAGACAAAAAAAAAATCAAATGAAAGCTAAACAAATATAGTTTTAACAAGACAAATTTTCAAGGATTATTCAACAATTAAAGCAATGAAAAACACACAAAAGCAAGCTAGGACTCAAAGAGAAACCTAGAATGGCTCTAGAGTAGAGTAGAAAAACTAAAAACAAAGACTCAAGAAACCTCTAGTTTTGGCACTTGTTTTCACAATAATTTTCAATTGAAATTTCAGAACTAGGATTGGTATAAAATAGGCACCAATTATAGAACAAATTTTGAGCCAAAGCAATAAGCACACTTCCCTTGCACTTTTTTTTCCTGGACACTGATTTTTCTGCCAACTTGTGTGATTTTTCTTATTTTTTCCTTTAATCCAAATCACTTGGTTCTTTTTTTATAATTTTGGTCCAGATGTCTAGAAAATTAATTAAAAATTTAAGCTAAAAAACGTAGTGACAAATTCCCAGTAATTTATACAAGTTCGTATGTTCAAGCTGCCAGCATCAACAATTTCAACCAAGAAATCAAGAGTAGTGTTTATGTTGCTTAAGGCTTGGATAGTTACAATTTGTGTTTGCTTATGCTCAATTATATTGAATAAGACAATTCAAGAGAGCTTAAGACTTATTTTGATTCACAAATCCAGTCACAACTCATCACCACAACTCAACTTCATCATAGGCATCTTCTAGGAATTGATTTAGAACATGTTATGAACTAAAAAACATGCATGAATTAGACTCAAAATTCGAAAGATAGGCTAAGAATGACAAGAATAAATGAAAAAATGTATCTAGAATTCAATAAACAAAATATAAATTCAACACAAACTTAGAACATAATGTGATAATTATTATGACTAAACATGACTCTAAGACAACATGAATTAAGTAATTTACACTTAGATTTTTATGTTTTTTTTAATCAATATTTTGGAAGAAAATTTAGATCTAAAGGTTCAGCACAAGAACTTTATGAATGAAAAATGATAGAACCTAAAATCAACACAAAAACATGATTCAAAAGTAGATCTACAAAATTTGAACCATAGAAATGCAAGAACAAGTGTAGATCAAAGATTTAATCGGATTTTTTTTTTTTTTGAATCTACTCTAAACAGCACCAAACCACAAGACAATGGAGGATATACATGGAAAGTAAAATGAAGAACAAGGAATTAAAGAGAATTCACCAAACAAAAAGATAGAGGAAGGAAAAGAACATCACCTAGATGAAGATGCTCTTGATACCACAAGATGTAAGCTCCATTGGAGCTTGTAGGCCTGAGATCTTCTTCATCAATGGATTCCTTTGCTTCTTGGAAGATGAATGGCAGCGAAATGGAGAAGGAAGAGAGAGAGGAGATGGCAGTTCAAGGAGAAGATGAGTCTAGAAGAAGTTCACCACCATAGGAGGCCATGAATAAGAGCTTGGAGGAAGAAAAAGATGAATGAAGGGAGAGGAAGAGAAGAGCACGAAATTTTGTGCTCTAAAAGAGCTTTGAAATCTGAAGTTTAATTTTCAAATGATCAAAGTTCAAAAATATGCACACACATGGCCTCTATTTATAGCCTAAGTGTCACACAAAATTGGAGGGAAATTTGAATTTCTATTCAAATTTCTCTTGAATTTGAAATTGAATTTGTGGAGCCAAAATTTCACTAACTATGATCAGTTAATTTTAGCTATTGTTCATGCCCACTAGTCCAAGATCAAGTCCAAGATTCTCCACTAAGTGTGCTTAGGTGTCATGAGGCATGTAAAGCATGAAGGACATGCACAAAGTGTGACCATATGATGTGGCAATGGGGTGTAGCAAGCAAAGGCTCACCTCCCCCTCTAAAATTTAATTGGATTGGGCTTCTCCGAATTCAATTAAATTTATTTCCAACCACACACATCAAATATTCACTTAATGCATGTGAAATTACAAAACTACTCCTAATACAAAAAACTAGTCTAGGTGCCCTAAAATATAAGGACTGAAAAATCCTACATTTCTAGGGTACCTTACCTATATTATGGAGCCCTAAATACAAGGCCCAAAAATAATGAAACCTTAATCTAATATGTACAAAGATAAACGGGCTCATACTTAGCCCATGGGCCCGAAATCTACCCTAAGGCTCATGAGAACCCTAGGGTCTTCTCTTGCATCTTTGGCCTAATCTTCTCGGAGTCTTCTATCCAATGCCCTTGCGGGGTAGGATTGCATCAAACTTCTTTCTATTTGGAAAGTTACTGCAATCCTAGGTGTCTATTCTTTATTCTTTGATAAAATGTGAATATTTACTTTCGATTCATATTTATTTTCCTCTTGAACTGGATAGCCACTGTTTTTGTTAGTGTTTTATATACATAGATCTCCCACAGGCAATTTAGTTCCTTTGGACTTGGAGATTGAAGCTATGTTGAGAAGGAACAGAGCCGAGAGGAGTAGAAAATTATTGCAAGACAGGACAGTAGCGTCCATTCTTGAGGACGAAACTCAATTTTCTGATTCTTCATCACCTGATTCACCATCATCTAAGGAATCTGCATCCTATTTTCCAGAAGTCGTTTCCATGGCAGATGAGCACTAGCAAAGGGTTACCCTTGAGGACTATTCAAGCAGTTCAATGCCGCAATTCTTTACTAGCATTGCACGTCCTGAAGTGCAAGCTCACAACATAAACTACGCTCATTCTTTGATTCATTTAATACAGGGGAACTTATTCCAAGGATTACCAAATGAGGAACCCTATGCACATTTGGCAACATTCATTGAAATATGTAACATTGTAAAGATTGCAAGTGTGCCAGATGAAGCCATTAGACTCAGTCTAGTTTCATTTTCCTTGGCAGGAGAAGCCAAAAAGTGACTCCACTCATTTAAGGGTAACAGTCTGAAAACTTAGGAAGAAGTTGTTGAAAGTTTATGAAGAAATATTTCCCAGTCAAAGACTACGGAAGGGAAAGCTGCAGTCTCTTCATTTCATCAGTTCCCTGACGAGTCCTTGAGTGAAGCGTTGGAGAGGTTTAGAGGTTTATTGAGAAAGACTCCCACCCATGGGTTCTCGGAGCCAATTCAATTCAATATGTTTATAGATGGGCTGAGGCCACAAACCAAGCAACTGCTAGATGCTTCAGCAAGGGGTAAAATAAAGTTGAAGACCCCTGAAGAGGCAACTGAGCTAATTAAGAATATGTCAGCCAATGATCATGCCATTCTACGCGACAGAGTTGATCAATCCATAAAGAAAAGCTTGTTAGAACTATCATCACATGACGCTTTATTGGCACAGAATAATTTGCTTTCTAAGCAACTTGAGATCTTAACAGAAACACTTGGTAAGTTTCCAACTAAACTGTCTATTGGTCAACCTACACATTCTTCTGTTTTGCAGGTTGCAGGTTGCAAGTTGTACCATCTATGGTGAGGCTCATGAAACAGGCCAATGTATTCCCAGTGAAGAACACACTCAAGAAGTTCACTATATGGGAAATCAACAGAGACAAGGATATACTCAAGGAGGATTTTCAGGCTTCCAGCAGGGTCCTTATAACCAACAAGGACAGTGGAGATCACACCCTGGCAATCAATTCAACAAAGACCAGGGTGGACCTTCTAATAGGCCAATCCAATAAGGGCCTAATATCTTTTAGAGGACTACTAAGTTGGAAGAGACTTTGACTCAGTTTATGGAGGTAACAATGTCAAATCATAAAAGCACCCAGTCAGCACTGAAAAACCTTGAGGTCCAGGTGGGACAACTGGCCAAGCAGATAGCTGACAAGTCATCCAACAGTTTTGTGGTGAATACAGAAAAGGATCCCAAGGAGGAATGCAAAGTTGTGATGAGAAGGAGTAATAAGTTTGTGGAGGTGGAGGATAAGGATAGTGTTGTCGTGCCCAAGAAGAAAGCTGTTGAAAAGAAAGGTACTGATGATAAGAAAGATGATGTGAGAGGTGAAAGCAATCAGGAAAAAGAAAAACAAATAATGGTCAAGAAAAATAAATTAAATGACCAAGAAAAAGAAAAAGAAGTAGAGAAAGAAAAAGAAAATGAAAAAAAATGAAAAAGATGAAAAAAATAAGAGTGAAGAGAGGAGTAGAAGTGAACAAGCTAGAGAGAAGGAAGAGAGAAAAAGCTATGAATGAAGGTGCGGAAGTACCATATCCTATGGTACCTTCCAATATGGAGAAGGATCGCCATTTGGCGAGATTTTTAGATATTTTCAGGAAACTGGAAATAACCATGCCTTTCGGAGAAGCTTTACAGCAAATGCCACTCTACTCCAAGTTTTTAAAGGATATGTTAACAAGGAAACACAAGTATATTCACCAGGAAAACATTGTTGTGGAAGGAAATTGTAGTGTTGTGATTCAAAAGATCCTTCCACCCAAGCATAAAGACCCTGGGAGTGTAACCATTCATTGTTCAATTAGAGAAGTCACTGTGGGAAAGGCTCTTATTGACCTGGGAGCCAGTATTAACTTAATGCCACTCTCCATGTGCAGAAGGTTGGGAGAGTTGAAGATCATGCCCACTAAGATGACTTTACAACTTGCAGACCGCTCCATTACCAGACCATATGGAGTAATTGAAGATGTGCTGGTCAGAGTAAAACATTTTATCTTCCCGACAGACTTTGTGGTAATGGATATCTGTGAAGATAATGACATTCTTGTAATATTGGGAAGGCCATTCATGCTAACTGCAAGCTGCATAGTGGATATGGGGAGAAAGAAGCTGGAGCTGGGCTTTAAAGATCAAAAAATTGATTTTGATTTATTTGTTGAAGACAAGCCTACTCCAGAACAAAATGTTTGCTAACAGGTAATAGAAGTGAGTAAGGAGGTTATGGAAGTAAGAGCCAAAACGTGATTTCGCCTATTGAGGTAAAAGCGTCAAGCTAATGACGTTAAAGAAGCGCTTCCTGGGAGGCAACCCAGTTTTAACTTCTGTTATCTTTGTTTTTTATGCATTGCATCATGTGGAACTTGCTTCATATTCATTACATTGGGGTATATCAGCTTGTTTTTGAATGATAGATAAAAAGGTTTCAATTTCTTAAGAAAGGGACTGAAAAGTAACATAATTTTTTTTCTTCTGAAAAATAGTCCTTTCGCTAAGCGCAAGCCTCGCGCTAAGCACATCTTTGGTCATGCGCTAAGCCTAGAGTCTCTGGTGCTTAGCGCTCAACCCTTGCATCTTAGGCTGATTTGGTCCGCTAAGCTAGCCAAGGGTGAGCTAAGCCCATTTCAATTTGATCTGAATTGAGCTAAGAGACAGCCTGCTCACTAAGCTCATTACGTTCATTGGCTAAGCGCGATGCATTGTGGCTAAGCTCATTTCCTTGCGGCCAGAATTGGGTTTCATTGAGCTAAGCGAAACACATGCCAACTAAGCCCAATTCTTTGCGTCCATGATAAGCACTAAGCGACCCTTAACCGCTGTCGCAACCTACCCTTTTGCAGGCGAGCGAGGCGAGGCTCACGGGTGCGTCTTCCAAAGGAGGAAAATGCACGGAGTCGCCACCAACGTTTATTTGTGGAAAACATCGGAAAAACCGAAGGAAACCGGTCATAAAGAATATTCCAGATTCGGGAGTTGTATTTACGTTTGAGGAAGGTATTAGCACCTCTCACGTTTGTCCCAAAGGACAACAACCTTAATTTAGAATTGTGTGAAATTATGTATCTAAATTTTTATTTCTTTTTATTTTTTGAGGTCGAAAAAAGCGGGACTCTTGCTCCTACGTACCCTCCATCGAAGAGGAAATCAGACCTACGTAGTTCTTTCTTAAGGGTGAATCAAGAAACTCTTTTTACTTGGAAGGTGATCATTTTAAGGCGTTGGACCTTAAAAATGATCCTTTTTACTTGGTAAGAAAAACTGAGGTATTGAATCTAAAAATCCTTTTTTAGTGATTTTTCGCAAATCAGATTGACTGTCCTTTTGAAAAAGGTGATAATTCATGCAACCTTATCCTATCTTTTGCAAATCTCTCCAGGAACTCCCTCAGAGTGTATGTTCTGTTTGATTTAGTCACTTGACCATTTTGGAGTGACGGCAATGGAGCCATTTGACGTTTAATCAATCTATTGAAATTCCAGGGTTTGTCTCCCCCCTTTTTTTCTTGTTTAAAAACATCGACGGGTGAGAACTTTTGATCTGCCCCTATGTTCACTTGAGGCTCATGCACGATGCCCCTCATTGCCCCAGTGTAAGGCTTTGAGGTACCAATTGTTATCTTTCGTCATGACCTTGTAGCTGGGAACCTATTGGGTGAGAACTTCTAATCTGCCCCTAGGTTCACTTGAGGTTTTTGCATGGTGCCTTTCATTGCCCCAGTGTAAGGCTTTGAGGTACAATCGATGTCTTGTTTTCACAACCTCGTAGTGAGGAAGAATGAAAGAAGCAGTTGATTCTTGCAAAAAGAATTTTCCAAGGACGAGAAATAGTTGAAGGATTTTTCAGTTGATGGATTAAGTCAAATGACTCCTATGTAGAAGCAAGATGTTTTGATGTCTTGATGATGCTAAAGGATCAAGTGCTTCTAAGTTTTATTCAAGACAAGAATCCAAGAAAATCAAGATATATGATCAAGTTGATCTCTAGAATCTTTAGGAAGAAGTTTCCAAATTGAAAAAAGAAAAGGTTTGACCAAAGAATTCTATCATTTCAAATTGAGATTTGCTCTCTGGTAATCGATTACCAACAACTGAAAATGTTTATAACAGTCACTAGAAATTTGAATTCAAAATTTATAACGTGTAATTGATTACACATGGATGGTAATTGATTACCAACAGTTTATTGAACGTTTTAATTCAAATTTTTAAAACCTGTAATCGATTACACAAGTCTTGTAATTGATTACCAGAGGAGATTTTCAGAATATAATTTCCAAGAGTCACATCTATTCAAATGGTTTATGAATGGCCATCAAAGGTCTATTTATATGTGACTTGGAAACACGAATTTAAAGAGAGTTTTCATTGCCCAAAAAGTTTTATCCTCTCAAAAGATTAAGAGTTTTTCTAAACTGAAATATCTTATCCTCTCAAAAAGATTCCTTGGTCAACCACTTGCATATTTAATAAGGAATTTTGATTGATCTTCATTGTACAATCTATCTCTTTTAAGAGAGATCTCTTCTTCTCTTCTTCTTATTTCTGAAAAGGGATTAAGAGACCGTGGGTCTCTTGTTGTAGAGGATTCCTGAACACAAGGGAAGGGTTGTCCCTGTGTAGTTCAGACTTTGTAAAAGGAGTTTTACAAAGCAAGTGGAAAATCTCAAGTGGGTTGCTTGAGGACTAGACATAGGCACGGGAAGTGGCCGAACCAGTATAAATCAAGTTTGCATTCTTCTCTTCCCTTAAACTTCTTTTATTTATTGCTATTTATCTTTTGCTTTAAAGAAGTTTATTTTGAATTGTCTTTTGAGTAATTCATGTTAAAGGTGCATTGTTAATTCGAAAAAGAGAGAGTGAAAGTTTAATTGGGGAATAGTCTTTGTTTTTTAATTCAACCCCCCTTTTTCTTAAGGTAACTGAGGCCATTTGTCCAACATCCTATTCTTGATAACTCACTTCTCTCTAAAAAGACAAACTTTCCGGAATGATAAAATGAGGTCACATAAACATCTTGAAAACACAGTCAATCAAATGTTTTTTTCTTTTTCTTTTTGAACTTTTTTTTATTTTGAAACTTATTCGTTTTGAACTTTACTTGTAGTTTTACGGCACCCCCACCAACGTGCAAGACAAGTAATCTCTAATTGAACGGTCTTGGAAGTCCAAACTCAGGAGCACAGGTCGCATGAGCAAACAGACCAATGGCTTGCACCCACATTCCGGTGAAATTTGAATAAGCAAAGATGCGTTTGTGAGAGGATGAGGGACAAATATATTAACTTTATCCATTTCATTTAACATTGTAACTGTGGTTTACAATAATGGTACAAACTTGAAAAACCTGATGAGTCATTAGAGACATCTAACAACAGCTTTCAAAATTGCCCCATGTGTGGCATCTCTTGTCAATGTCAGGATTTACACGCGATTCTCCTCAAATTTCAGCCAACCCGCATCAATTAGACCTTGCACCTTACGCTTCAGAGCCCTACAATGCTCAATGGAACGCCCCGGGGCTTCTCCGTGACAAGCACACGTTGCGTTCGAGTCGTATTCTCAGAGAAATGGAGGTTGATGAACCTTGGCTAGGGTTATGGCTACCATTGAATCATCAAGTAGATATGGGAGCAAGTCAGCATAGGACACTGGAATTGGGGTGAATTCTACAGGCTTTCTCGCTGCAAAATTCATTTCTTGGTTGGTGTTTTTGGTTTGTGCTAAAGGTGGTGTTCGTCATTGGAAGTGCGGTAGACAGACTTTGTGGTTGATTTAGGGATTGCCTTTGTGGATAACTGGGCGGTGGGTAAGGAGAAGGTTTGTTATTGGCTGAGTAATGACATTGTTGGGTTGGTGGGAAACTTGGCTGTATAGGAATGACAGTCACAGCATGGGTTTCTCCCTCATTCTCACCCTCTTCACTTGCCCCAGTTTTTTCATTCGTCCAAGCAGAATAATTAAATTTGCCTCTTTTCATACCTACTTTGATCCTTTCATCGTTGAAAACTAAATCAGCGAAGCTTGAAGGCGTGTAACCCACCATTTTCCATAATAGAACACAGTAATATGTCTACTATCATTGTTATTATTTCTTTCTTCGTCATTGAGAGAAACACTTGGGCTGCCAGGTCTCTCCACCTTTGGGCGTATTCTTTGAAAGATCCATGCCCTTTTTTGCACATGTTCTGTAATTGCATCCTATCCGAAGTCATTATACTGACACTGCCTAACGAAGGCAACCATTAGGTCCTTCCAAGCATGGACTCGGGAAGGTTCCAAGTTAGTGTACCAGGTAACAGCTACCCTAGTAAGACTTTCTTAGAAGAAATGTATCAACAGTTCCTCATCTTTTGCATATGACAACACGTCTTTAGATGGTTCTTGGGGCAAGTAGTCCCCTTGTACTTGTCAAAGTCCGGCACCTTGAACTTGGGAGGGGTGATGATATTGGGTACTAGGAGCAACTCTTCTAGGTTACCAAAGGCATAATCTTTACCTCCTTCAATGGCCCTGAGCCTTTCCTCTAGATGATCCAACTTTCCCATTTCCGCCATAGCATGAAGGTTTTTACTTGTTGTGGAATGTGGGGGGTGTGGTTGTGGGTGATACTGAGGGCCCTCCCAAGTGTTTTGCAGGGGTATACCACCAACTGCTTGCCCTTCAGTGGCATATCCGAGGCAAGGCTCGAAGTCGGCTAGATTGTGGTGGGGAATTTCATGTGTCTCCCCCACGGTTTAAGAGACATGTGCATGATCAGTTTGGGGTTGTTGGCTCTCAATGGGTATAGGAGTGGAGTTATTGACATTCTTATTGGGAGTGTACGCCACATTGGGTGGCGTATAGTTGAGAGGCAAGCCATATGGCGGGAAGGTGTGCTCGTTTTGAATTTGCACATCATGGGGGCCGCCCATACTTCCCAAATCTTTGCCTACAATAACTGAGGTTGGATGCTTCATTTGGTTGAGGCCAGATGGGGGCATCAGGTTCACCTTAGCAACAGTGCTGGTAGCGGCAACTGCAACCGCACTGGCTTCCATTATCTTCTTCATGATCATCATGGCCTCCATCATCGTGGCCATTTGCTCTTTCATGGCCTCCATGTCGGCCTTCATCTTCTCTTGTACCTCCTCTACTTCACCCATTACTCTAGCTCTAGCACAGGTTCGGTGAGGGCACCATAAAGCATGTTTTTTTTATAACAATGATTAAGTTCATTTTATTTTATTTTATTTTTCAAGGAAAGAATGTAATGAGCAATGCAACCAATGAAAAGCATGGATGTATGCGAATGATGCATAGTTGAAGTATTGCGAATTTTTACGTAGGACATGGGGTTGAATCAATTTAGATTTTCAACATGGTCCATGACATCTTTGTCAAGGTGAAGCTGGAAGTAACAAGGATATCAGCAATCCTAAACGTGTTTGGCAGTAGACGAAGCAATGATGTAACACGATCCATCTTTTGCCCCAATTTTGCAAGATGGTTACTTCCTTACTTCAACTTGACTCGATGAACCTTTTCGTAAAAGCACGAGCTTGGTTCAACCCCATAACCCAGGGAATAGCAATTTTGATTGCCAATACTTCAGCAACATTTCATAGGGATGAAAGACTCGGGAATACACATGCTATGCATGGAAAATGTAATTATGAGATTGAGATGCCCGAAGAGACATCCTTTCTTAGTTAACCACGCATTAGGTACCATGCTCAATCATTTTGTTTTGTTGTTTGTGTTTTATTTATTTATTTTAGAAATGGGTTTATGATCCCAACATGGTTGGCTCATGGTACCTAACACATGCAACTAAGAATGCATCATGAACTTTCAAGCTTCCCTTTTTTTTTATTTTGTTTTGTAGAGGAAAACACAAGGATCATGTATGAGCAAACATGTAGAACAAAAAGTATGTTGAACGCATATGCATGATGATGCAATGACTCATGCAAAATGTGAGGCTGGAATGTGATAACGGACAAATGCAGGAACGATATGTTCATTATGATGCTGAAGAGATGTTTATGCGATGCATGATATGAATGCATTTACGGACACGAGAGCCCAAAAAATCATCTCTCCTTACTTGCGCATTTGAGGGTGCAGTGCCCCATGTGTGCAGTTAAGAAGACGATATGGATCTTCCGACTTCCCACGACAAAAGACGAGACCCACATACAACGCATTTGTGACGGCATGATGCAGATGCGCAAAAGTGCAATAGGGGGATTTACACAGCATGGCAATATCCTCAAATAATCATACAACAAAGGCGTACATGACATTTAGGTTATATGCATGACAATGTTTAAAAGGCACGCAGTGTGTTCGCTTCTTGCCCCTATTTTAGGGACCTATAGGATAATATCTAGGGGTCTCTAATAACTACTCCCAACGATCCATATCTCACATGGCTGTTTTCTAGAGGTATCATCACTCAAGATAATAATATTGCGGCGGTATGGAATACCAGCGACAACACATTATAAAGAGAGAAAGCTCTAGACGAGGTTTCACTATTATCAAGCAAGTCGGAGACCTAGCATGACCATAGATTCACCTCCACTCCTTAAATTCCCATGGACCCGGGTATAGGGCCCCTTTTTTTACTCAAACCCGTGGGTGCTTAGAATGCGGTGTAAAAATGTGGAAAAGACAGCATTTATTATATTTACACAGTTCAAAAATGCACACACAAAGTTTCACAATTCCACAATTTCATAAAATAGGCCTAACTCACAAAAACACTCCCCAGTAGAGTCGCCAACTGTCGCAACATGCCTTTTTGCGGGCGAGCGAGGCGAGGCTCTCGGGTGAGTCTTCCAAAGGAGGAAAATGCGCGGAGTCGCCACCAACGTTTATTTGTGGAAAACGTCGGAAAAGCCGAAGGAAACCGATCATAAAGAATATTCCAGATTTGGGAGTTGTATTTACGTTCGAGGAAGGTATTAGCACCTCTCACGTTTGTCCCAAAGGACAACAACCTTAAATTAGAATTGTGTAAATTTGTGTATCTAAATTTTTATTTCTTTTTATTTTTTGAGGTCGACAAAAGCGGGGCTCTTGCTCCTACGTACCCTCCATCGAAGAGGAAATCTGACCTACGTAGTTCTTTCTTAAGGGTGAATCAAGCGACTCTTTTTACTTGGAAGGTGATCATTTTAAGGCGTTGGACCTTAAAAATGATCCTTTTTACTTGGTAAGAAAAACTGAGGTATTGAATCTAAAAATCCTTTTTTAGTGATTTTTCGCGGACGATCTTGACTTTGCGAGTTAATTTTAGCCTTAGTTTCACTTTAGTTATTAGTCAATTCAATTAAGGAAGAGAAATCCCAAAGAGAAACGTCCAATTGATTTTTCCGCTTTATTTTACTAAAAGGTATTTTTTATTATTATATTATTATTTTACCTCTTTTTTTATTTCCAACGTGGTTACGACATGCCCGAACGGTCGGATTTCATTTTAACAGAAATTAACGGATATTACAAATCAAATGATCGGTGGAAATTTATTTTATGTTTTTATTAGGCGAGAAATGACTTAAATAAATGACTGAAGCACGTCAAAAGGGGGTACGGAAAGTAAATGAAACGAGAATAAAAGTACACAAAACAAATGAGGACCACCACGGGTACATAGAATGAATTGAAAAGCTTGATTTGGGGTACTTACCGGTTGAAGACCGAAGAACGATGAAGAACAAATGATGAATACGAAGAACGGTTGAAAATCTTCGCGTAATTACCCACGGAAACGTTACGGAAGCGCCTCGGCTTGGATTTTCTTCACGGAAACAATTTTCCTCAGCAATTTCAAGTGAATACGAAGTGCCAAGAAGGCTGAACCATTTTCTTCTTCACTCCTCCCCCTATTTATAGCAAAATAGGGGAGGAGCTTGCCACCCAGCTCGCCCAAGCGAGCCAGGTTGCTTCCTCCAGAAGCAACCGCCTTCTGGAGGAAGAATCTAGAAGGCCCAAGTGGGCCTGGTTGCTATTCACACCCCTTTTTTACTAAATACACCCCCTTTTACTTTTTTTGGTGATTCTTTTTCCGTAACATTATGAAACTTTACGAATTTCATAACGATACCTATTTTCTTTCCGTAAGGTTACGGAACCTTATGGATCATGTAATTACTCTTTTTTAGCTTTCGAAAAAGTTACAGAAACTCACGAATTGTGTAACAATACTTCCTTTTGATTTCCGTCACGTTACGGAATTTCACGGATTGCGTAACAACGCTTCCTTTTGATTTTCGACACGTCTCGGGACTTCACATATTGTGCAACAAAGGGTGCCAAGTACTTTGAAGCGGTCAATTAAAGGTTGCATGCCATTTAGCAATAGTCCCCAGACGAAATTAGGGTATGACAACCGCTAAGCGCTATCCCTCTGTAATCAAGATGCATCATTTTAGCTAAGCCATCCGAGAGCCAGGCTTAGCGAGAGTTGCAGGTATTTTGTTCTGCAGAACTCGCTAAGCGGCCTTATCTACGCACTAAGCCAAGCCCTTTTTGTGTGTTTAAAAAAAATAATAAAATATTAATTTTGAATTTCAAACGTGGGCTAAGCGCGTTGATCTACTAAGCGAGCTTCTTTGAGAAACCAAACGTCTCTCTGGCTCGCTTAGCGAGGAAATCCGCTAATGTAAGCTCCATTGGAGCTTGTAGGCCTAGGATCTTCTTCATCAATGGATTCCTTTGCTACTTGGAGGATGAATGGCAGCGGAATGGAGAAGGAAGAGAGAGAGGAGACACCACTTCAAGGAGAAGATGAGTCTAGAAGAAGCTCACCACCATAGGAGGCCATGGATAAGAGCTTGGAGGAAGAAGGAGATGAATGAAGGGAGAGGAAGAGAAGAGCACGAAATTTTGGGCTCTAAAAGAGCTCTGAAATCTAAAGTTTAATTTTCAAATGATCAAAGTTGGAAAAATGCACACAAATAGCCTCTATTTATAGCCTAAGTGTCACACAAAATTGGAGGGAAATTTGAATTTCTATTCAAATTTCACTTGAATTTGAAATTGAATTTGTGGAGCCAAATTTTGGAGCCAAAATTTCACTAATTATGATTATTGAATTTCAGATATGGTTCAGTCCACTAATCCAAGATCAACTCCAAGATTCTCCACTAAGTGTGCTTAGGTGTCATAAGGCATGTAAAGCATGAAGGACATGCACAAAATGTGACTATATGATGTGGCAATGAGGTGTAGCAAGCAAATGCTCACCTCCCCCTCTAAAATTTAATTGGATTGGGCTTCTCCCAATTCAATTAAATTTATTTCTCAACACACACATCAAATATTCACTTAATGCATGTGAAATTACAAAACTACCCCTAATACAAAAACTAGTATAGGTGCCCTAAAATACAAGGGCTGGAAAATCCTACATTTCTAGGGTACCCTACCTACATTATGGAGCCCTAAATACAAGGCCCAAAATTAATGAAACCTTAATCTAATATGTACAAAGATAAGTGGGCTGATACTTAGCCAACGGGCCCAAAATCTACCCTAAGGCTCATGAGAACCCTAGGGCCTTCTCTTGCATCTTTGGCCCAATCTTCTTGGAGTCTTCTATCCAATGCCCTTCGGGGTAGGATTGCATCATCCGCTAAGCGGCAGGATCGAAATTTGCTTAAGTGAGTGTAACATCAGTTACACTCATAATTGCCCAAATTTACTAAACCTTACCTGCATTTTCTCTCACACCCAACTTCGTGCATTCTTGCTTTTTCTGCATCTTCACGCATCTTCGACTATTGTTAAAGATTCAAGTAAGTTTCCCATTTCCTTTTTTCTCTTTTATTCCATTAAACCTTTGGTTAGAAAACCTTAAAT